>NC_091980.1:315015234-315302377 GCF_044704955.1 Pristiophorus japonicus | reverse complement strand
GAAGTTTGTCGAGCGCCCGGCCTGGGCCTCCCTAAACCCGGGCAATCAGGACACCGTCTCACCCACTTTACCTCAGAAAACCTCGGGGATCGTCAACAGATCAGCCCTCCGAGAGAAAGACGCCGAAAATTTAAATTAAAATGAACGTCTAAAAAGAATTAAAATAAGTCAGCGGTTGCGCGCGAGCTCTCCGCCTGCCGGTGCCGTCCGTCCACCCGACGTCATGGCGTCACTGGGCACGCGGAGAGCCTGGGCGGGCGGGGCGGGCCTGGCCGCCATCTTTGTGACGGGCAGAGACCCGCGGTGCCAGTCTCAAAGATGGCGGCGCGTTGTCAGCGGGGTGATGCGCGGAGCGACGTCAGCCACTGAGTGAGGCCCAGGCGGTGTAAACAGACAGAGACAGAGAGACAGAGAGAGGGGGAGAGCGAGAGAGACAAGGCCGGCCTGCTGCTGCTCGGCGAGCCCCTGCCCATCGTATCTTCTGACACCGCGAGTGAGGAGGGAGCTTTCTCCGTCTGTGACTGGGACTGTAGATCGGGGTCAATACTGAGGGTAAATATTGAGGGCGATGGGGTAATAATTGAGGGAGAGGGTAAATATTGAGGAAGAAGAGGTAATAGTTGAGGGAGAGGGTGAATATTGAGGAAGAAGAGGTAATAGTTGAGGGAGAGGGTAAATATTGAGGAAGAAGAGGTAATAGTTGAGGGAGAGGGTAAATATTGAGGAAGAAGAGGTAATAGTTGAGGGAGAGGGTAAATATTGAGGAAGAAGAGGTAATAGTTGAGGGAGAGGGTAAATATTGAGGGAGTGACACGGGGCAAATTGAGGGGAAAGACCTCGGAATGGTATAATACAGGCCAATACATATATATTGAGGCAAAGGGGTAATGACTCAGGAAGAAGGGGTAAATGCTGGGGGCGAAGGGTAACTATTGAGAAAGTGGGTAAATACTGGGGGGAAATCATAGAAAGCGAGTAAATACTAAAAAAAACTAGGGGAAAGAGGGTAAATACTGAGTGTAAGCGTGGGTGAGGGGGTAAATGGCAGGGGTGGGCCATTGTGGGTGGGAGTGTAACTATCGCGGGTGAAGCAGGAGAGTTCTATATCTGGGTGCAAGGAGTGTGTGAAAACACAAGTGTGCAACCGGGGTAAGAGGTGGGGGGCGGGGGGTGAAGGCTGTGTGCATATTGTAAAATATGGAATGGAGATATATTAATAAAATCACATAAGAGGGAAAAGGCAAAGCAGTGGAGGCGAGAGGGAAGGGACAGCAGGTCTCCCATCAGGGCTAGGGGTAGGGGTAGCTGTCGGGTATTATTTACTGGGACCAGGGTGATTCTGACAGGGCACCAACAGTTTATGGGTTGAAGTCAAGATGCCTTGGCCATTCTCTGAGTCGATTAAGAAGCGGGCATGCAGGTATCTGCTGCACCGATACCTGGACCACTTTCTGGAGGAGAAGTTGAGTCTGGAGCAGCTCAGCGTGGATCTCTACCAGGGAACAGGCTCCCTCACTCAAGTTCCACTGGACAAATCGGTAAGGGATTGAGTCACCCAATATCCAGAGACAGAAATAACAGCAGCAGAGTGGCAGCAAAGCTTGCTGTTAGTACGAGTTAACCAGATGGGGGCCTGGAGCATGCCACGGAATGTTGGCATGGCTCCCTTGCATGGATGAGTAAGCATCTTGCAGCAAAATGGTGCATATATTAATGAGGTGTAGCAGTGATTAAAGAAAGACTTGCATTTCTATAACACCTTTCACAACGTTGGGACAATCCAAAACATTATACAGCCAATGAAGTACTTTTGAAGTGTAGTCGCTGTTGTAATGTAGGAACTGCACCCACAAACAGCAGTGAAATTAATCACTGGATAATCTGTTTTGGTGATGTTTGTTGAGGGATGAATATTGGACAGGACACTGGGACAACTCCCTTGAGAATTGTGGCAATGGGATCTTTTTATGTCCACCTGAGAGAGCAGACAGGGCCTCGGGTTAATGTCTCATTCGAAAGGCGTCACCTCTGACATTGCTGCATTGAAGAGTCAGCGTAGATTATGTGCTCAAGTCTCTGGAGTAAGACTTGAACCCATGACCTTCTCAGGTGAGAGTACAACCCAGTGAGCCATGGCTTCATTCGAATAGCAGAATCTATGACAATATTGGTTTACAGACAAAGGGTGAAAATTCCTTTGAAAAGGGACAATTGCATAGTGATACAGGTTATCGAACTGCAAATGGAATCACATTCAGTATTCTGAACAGGTTATGAGGTCTTTGCAAAATTAGTCCTATCCTCATAATTTATCATCGACGGACTCAAGAACATAAGAAATAGGAGCAGGAGTAGGCCATTTGGCCTCTCGAGCCTGCTCTGCCATTTAATACGATCATGGCTGATCTGGTCTTGGGCTCAGCTCCACTTCCCTGCCCGCTCCCCATAACCCTTCACTCCCTTATCGTTCAAAAATCTATCTATCTCCACCTTAAAAAGGTTCAATGACTCAGCTTCCACAACTCTCTGGGGCAGAGAATTCCACAGATTTACAACCCTCTGAGAGAAGAAATTCCTCCTCATCTCAGTTTTAAATGGGCGACCCCTTATTCTTAAACTGTGCCCTCTAGTTCTAGATTCCCCCACGAGGGGAAGCATCCTCTCTGCATCTACCTTCTCAAGCCCCCTCAGTATCTTATATGTTTCAATAAGATCACCTCTCATTCTTCTAAACTCCAATGAGTATAGACCCAACCTACTCAAACTTTCCTCATAAGTCAACCATTTCATCTCAGGAATCAACCTAGTGAACCTTCTCTGAACAGCCTCCAATGCAAGTATATCCTTAAATAAGGAGACCAAAACTGTATGCAGTACTCTCGGTGTGGCTTCACCAATACCATGTACGGCTGCAGCAGGACTTCTCTGCTTTTATACTCTATCCCCCTTGCAATAAAGGCCAACATTCCATTTGCCTTCCTGATTACTTGCTGTACCTGCATACTAACTTTTTGTGTTTCATGCACCAGGACCCCCAGGTCCCTCTGTACTGCAGCTTTTTGTAATTTATCTCCATTTAAATCATTTGCTTTTTTATTTTTCCTGCCAAAGTGGATAACCTCACACTTTCCCACATTGTACTCCATCTGCCAACTGTTTGCCTACTCACTTAGCCTGTCTATATCCCTTTGAAGATTTTTTGTATCCTCCTCATAATTTGCTTTCATAATTTGCTTTGTATCATTGGCAAACTTGGCTACATTACACTCGATCCCTTCATCCAAGTCATTAATATAAATTGTAAATAGTTGAGGCCCCAGCACCAATCCCTGTGGCCATCTCACTAGTCACCGTTTGACAACCGGAAAATTACCCATTTATTCTGACTCTCTGTTTTCAGTTAGCCAATCCGCTAGCCAAGCTACTATATTACCCCCACCCCATGAGCTTTTACCTTGTGCAGTAACCTTTTATGTGGCAGCGAAGGTTCACCAGACTAATTCCCGGGATGGCAGGACTGACATATGAAGAAAGACTGGATCGGCTAGGCTTATACTCACTTGAATTTAGAAAAATGAGAGGGGATCTCATAGAAACATATAAAATTATGACGGGACTAGACAGGTTAGATGCAGGAAGAATATTCCCGATGTTGGGAAAGTCCAGAACCAGGGATCACAGTCTTAAGGATAAGGGGTAAGCCATATAGGACCGAGATGAGGAGAAACTTTTTCACCCAGACAGTGGTGAACCTGTAGAATTCTCTACCACAGAAAGTTGTTGATGCCAGTTCATTGGATGTATTCAAGAGGGAGTTAGATGTGGCCCTTACGGGGGTATGGAGAGAAGGCAGGAATGGGGTACTGAAGTTGCATGATCAGCCATGATCATATTGAATGGTGGTGCAGGCTCGAAGGGCCGAATGGCCTACTCCTGCACCTATTTTCTACGTTTCTACCTTATCGAATGCCTTCTAGAAATCCAAATTTATCACATCTACTGGTTTCCCCCTTATCCACCCTGCTCGTTACATCCTCAAAGAACTCTAGAAAATTTGTCAAACATGATTTCCCTTTCATAAAACCATGCTGACTCTGCTTGATTGAATTATGCTTTTTCAAATGTCCCGCTACTGCTTCCTTAATAATGGACTCCAACAAAGACAGAAAGGAGATGAGTAAAAGTGGAGGGCAGAGAAACCCAAGGCAAAAAACAAAAAGGGCCACTGAATATAAAGGGGCTGCAGGAGGGGTCAAAACTAAAAATCATGGTTTAAAAACTAGGATTAAAACACTCTACCTAAATGCACGCAGCATTCGAAATAAAGTAAATGAGTTGACGGCACAAATCATTACAAATGGGTATGATTTGGTGGCCATTACAGAAACGTGGTTGCATGGTGGCCAAGACTGGGAATTAAACATACAGGGGTATCTGACGATTCAGAAAGATAGACAAGAAGGGAAAGGAGGTGGGGTAGCTCTGTTAATAAAGGATGATATCAGGGCAGTTGTGAGAGACGATATTGGCTCGAATGAACAAAATGTTGAATCATTGTGGGTGGAGATTAGAGATAGTAAGGGGAAAAAGTCACTGGTGGGCGTAGTTTATAGGCCCCCAACTAATAACTTCATGGTGGGGCGGGCAATAATCAAGGGAATAATGGAGGCATGTGAAAAAGGAACGGCAGTAGTCATGGGGGATTTTAACCTACATATCGATTGGTCAACTCAAATCGCACGGGGTAGCCTGGAGGAGGAATTCATAGAATGCATACGGGATTGTTTCTTAGAACAGTATGTAACAGAACCTACAAGGGAGCAAGCGATCTTAGATCTGGTCCTGTGTAATGAGACAGGAAAAATAAACGATCTCCTAGTAAAAGATCCTCTCGGAATGATTGATCACAGTATGGTTGAATTTGTAATACAGATTGAGGGTGAGGAAGTTGTGTCAGAAACGAGTGTACTATGCTTAAACAAAGGGGACTACAGTGGGATGAGGGCAGAGTTGGCTAAAGTAGACTGGAAACACAGACTAAACGGTGACACAATTGAGGAACAGTGGAGGACTTTTAAGGAGCTCTTTCATAGTGCGCAACAAAAATATATTCCAGTGAAAAAGAAGGGCGGTAAGAGAAGGGATAACCAGCCGTGGATAACCAAGGAAATAAAGGAGAGTATCAAATTAAAAACCAATGCGTATAAGGTGGCCAAGGTTAGTGGGAAACTAGAAAATTGGGAAAATTTTAAACGACAGCAAAGAATGACTTAAGAAAGCAATAAAGAAAGGAAAGATAGATTACGAAAGTAAACTTGCGCAAAACTTAAAAACAGATAGTTAAAGCTTTTACCGATATATAAAACGGAAGAGAGTGACTAAAGTAAATGTTGGTCCCTTACAAGATGAGAAGGGGGATTTAATAATGGGAAATGTGGAAATGGCTGAGACCTTAAACAATTATTTTGCTTCGGTCTTCACAGTGGAAGACACAAAAACCATGCCAAAAATTGCTGGTCACGGGAATATGGGAAGGGAGGACCTTGAGACAATCACTATCACTAGGGGGGTAGTGCTGGACAGGCTAATGGGACTCAAGGTAGACAAGTCCCCTGGTCCTGATGAAATGCATCCCAGGGTATTAAAAGCGATGGCGGAAGTTATAGCAGATGCATTCGTTATAATCTACCAAAATTCTCTGGACTCTGGGGAGGTACCAGTGGATTGGAAAGCAGCTAATGTAACGCCTCTGTTTAAAAAAGGGGACAGACAAAAGGCAGGTAACTATAGGCCGGTTAGTTTAACATCTGTAGTGGGGAAAATGCTTGAAACTATCATTAAGGAAGAAATAGCGGGACATCTAGATAGGAATAGTGCAATCGAGCAGATGCAGCATGGATTCATGAAGGGGAAATCATGTTTAACGAATTTACTGGAATTCTTTGAGGATATAACGAGCTTGGTGGATAGAGGTGTACCGATGAATGTGGTGTATTTTGATTTCCAAAAGGCATTCGATAAGGTGCCACACAAAAGGTTACTGCAGAAGATAGAGGTACGTGGAGTCAGAGGAAATGTATTAGCATGGATAGAGAATTGGCTGGCGAACAGAAAGCAGAGAGTCGGGATAAATGGGTCCTTTTCGGGTTGGAAATCGGTGGTTAGTGGTGTGCCACAGGGATCGGTGTTGGGACCACAACTGTTTACAATATACATAGATGACCTGGAAGAGGGGACAGAGTGTAGTGTAACAAAATTTGCAGATGGCACTAAGATTAGTGGGAAAGCGGGTTGTGTAGAGGACACAGAGAGGCTGCAAAGAGATTTGGATAGGTTAAGCGAATGGGCGAAGGTTTGGCAGATGGAATACAATGTCAGAAAGTGTGAGGTCATCAACCTTGGGGGAAAAAAAACAGTAAAAGGGAATATTATTTGAATGGGGAGAAATTACAACATGCTGCGGTGCAGAGGGACCTGGGGGTCCTTGTGCATGAAACTCTTTTTGAGTTTATCTGTGAACAAAAAAACAGTAAACCGTGCCACCCGCCCTGGATGACACAGCAGACATTTACAAGGCCCCTTTTTTTCTTCTTTTTTTTGGGTTTTTTTTGGGGCGCTAAAATCAAATTTTTTCCAGTGCCCCCTATAAAAGGGGAGGGGGACACTAAAAGCACCGGCAATTGAAACAAATTAAACTTTAAAACGTAAAATCAAATTAAAATTTGGTTGCCGGGCGTGATGATGCACTCCAGTCCCTCCGGTGCCCACCTCTCGCGGAAGGCCGCGAGCGTACCGGTGGACACCTCCTTGTGCATGAATCCCAAAAAAAAAGTTAGTTTGTAGGTGCAGCAGGTAATCAGGAAGGTGAATGGAATGTTGGCCTTCATTGCGAGAGGGATGGAGTACAAAAGCAGGGAGGTCCTGCTGCAACTGTATAGGGTATTGGTGAGGCCGCACCTGAAGTACTGCATGCAGTTTTGGTCACCTTACTTAAGGAAGGATATACTGGCTTTGGAGCGGGTACAGAGACGATTCACTCGGCTGATTCCGGAGATGAGGGGGTTACCTTGTGATGATAGATTGAGTAGACTGGGTCCTTACTCGTTGGAGTTCAGAAGGATGAGGGGTGATCTTATTAGAAACATTTAAAATCATGAAAGGGATAGACAAGATAGAGGCAGAGAGGTTGTTTCCACTGGTAGGGGAGACTAGAACTAGGGGGCACAGCCTCAAAATACGGGGGAGCCAATTTCAAACCGAGTTGAGAAGGAATTTCTTCTCCCAGAGGGTTGTGAATCTGTGGAATTCTCTGCCCAAGGAAGCAGTTGAGGCTAGCTCATTGAATGTATTCAAGTCACAGATAGATAGGTTTTTAACCAATAAGGGAATTGAGGGTTACGGGGAGCGGGCGGGTAAGTGGAGCTGAGTCCACGGCCAGATCAGCCATGATCTTATTGAATGGCGGAGCAGGCTCGAGGGGCTAGATGGCCTACTCCTGTTCCTAATTCTTATGTTCTTATGTTCTTATTGTCCCAATGTCAGATGTTTGGCGAACTGCTCTATAGTTTCCTGCTTTCTGTCTGCCTCCTTTTTTAAATAGAGGTGTTTCATTTGCGGTTTTCCAATCTACTGGGACCGCCCCAGAATCCAGGGAATCCACTTCTTTTAAGACCCTAGGATGAAGGCCATCAGGTCCAGGGGACTTGACTGCCTTTAGTCCCATTATTTTACCTAGTACTATTTCATTAGTGATTGTATTAAGTTCCTCCCTCCCTATAGCCCCTTGATTAGCCCCTATTGGGATGTTTTTAGTGTCTCCTACCGTGAAGACCGATACAAAATATTTGTTCCAAGTCTCTGCCATTTCCCTGTTCCCCATTATTAATTCCCCAGTCTCATCCTCCAGGGGACCAACATTTACTTTAACCACTCTGTTGCTTTTTATATACCTGTAGAAACTCTTTCTGTCTGTTTTTATATTTTTTGCTAGCTTCTGTATCTACTTCTGCTTATTCACAACCCTGTGGTCCATCCAGTCTGGCACACACTTCCTTCCCCAGCTCCTCTGGTGATCTGTGACCTAATGAATTCATTTCAAGATCCTCATTCTTGTTTCTGTATGCCTTCACTACCTTGCCGCTGCCGATCTGGGGAACCGTCGCCAGTCAAACATACCAGCCTACCTACCATTTTCTGTCAATAGTTTGTTCATTAATTTCCAGCCCATCTTAACCTGATTTTAAAACAAAGCTCTTGCTGCCTTCTGGAACTCTCTTCCAAAAATACTGCTTTGCTACTTTTCCCCCTTGTTTTTGAAAAGCTCCTTAAAAAAACTTTGACCTGTGTCTTCTCTGCCCCCTCCCCCCATTCTTAGCTCCTGCTCAGTGTCCAACCTTGTCCTTTATAAGCTGTCTGATGCATTCAATAAGAGCGTTATATAAATGGCACAACTGGCCAATCGGCACGTGTGAGCCTAGAATGTGAGTTTCCAGCAGGCCATTGTCCCAATGGGAGCCAAACCCTAACCTGACCTCCACCAATAACTTCACACGTAACTAGTCCAGCATGATTCACAGGTTAGTGACCAGGAACAGGAGCCCAGGCTGATCTTCCTCTTCCTAAACTAGAGGCCATAAATATAAGATAGTCACCAAGAAATCCAATAGGGAATTCAGGAGAAACTTCTTTACCCAGAGAGTGGTGAGAATGTGGAACTTGTTACCACAGGGAGTGGTTGAGGTGAGCAACACAGATGTATTTAAGTGGATGCTACATAAGCGGTGAGAGATCGTGGCGGAGGTGTGTTGATTGTCTGTGGCGGAGGAGCAGTGATTGTTTTTGTGGTGGAGGAGCAGCGAGAAATTGTGGCGGAGGAGGGGTGTGAGATCGCAGTGGAGGTGAGGTGCATGTTTGGCGGAGGAGCGGCGAGAGATCGTGATGGAGATGTGGTGAATGTTTATGGCGGAGGAGCGGCGAGAGATCGTGGTGGAGATGCGGTGAATGTTTGTGGCGGAGGAGCGGCGAGAGATTGTGGCGGAGGTGCGGCAAATGAGGGTACGGGGCCCAGAAGAGCCGAGGGCCCTGGGGCAGCACGGGCCAGCCCACTAAGTCTGTGCAGCAAAGCAGGTCTCCAGTCGTCCTGGTTAACCCTTGCCACTGGATAAAGGCCCAGCTCTGTCAAGCCTATGTGGTGGCTGATGTGCAAAGGTCACTGCACATTAAAAAAATTCATGCACAGGCATCTTCCACCCCCTCAATTGGAGTTCAGGACTGGAACATCGGGTCCTTCATTGAAATACCTGTGAACTTGTGGAAGCAAGTCATCCTCGTTCGAGGGACCGTCTATGATGATGACATAAGCATATGAGGGAGAAAGGAAAAGAAGATTTTGTTGATAGGGTGAGATGAAGAGGCTTCTGTGGAACATAAACACTGGCATAGACCAGCTGGGCCAAATGACTTGTTTCTGTGCTGTATACTCTTAATTCTTTTGTGACCGAGGGGTGTTATAATGCCCACACCTGCCATGTTGTAAGAATGTAGGAATGACAAAAGACTATTCAGCCAATCTAGCTCGTTCTGTGGACCACCATCTCTTTTATTTAATCTACAGTAAACCCATATTCCATGCCAACCTGCCAATCCTTTTCGGATTCTTAGTCGGTTTACACTGTCTTATCAAACGCTCCCTTTATCCAACTGTTTCTCACCTCCCATCCAATTACCAACCCATGATACAAGGTTACCTCCAGATCCACAAACCTTTATTTTTGATACTGTCTTGTCTACGTATCTCTGACTGGAGTTGACTGCATTCACCTGTCGAGTCCACCGCCACAGTTCACTCCACTGAGGGATTTTGGGGCCACAGCATCACATGGCTTGGCTTGTAATTAAGGAGTACCACATTTTGACTTTGTCCTTTTTTTAACCAGGGGAATGTATTTGTCTATTTCTCTGACTTTGCCATCACAATTATAATTTTTTTGGGATGGAATTATTTGGGATTATTGAGGGGCTGTCACATAACGTTAGGTGCCTGCCCACTGTAGTTAATGTGTCACGTAACATTAGGCTGACAGCACCACCTACAGTTCCGATACCTTCGGAATTCTGAGACCGCTCACCATTTTTAATATAGATAAAATTCAGAAATTTCAGTTTTGTATGAGAGGAAACTTGCTTCCATCACAATGGTGTCGTGAAAGTGACGATTTATTTTCATAGAGTGGTAAAAAAAAAGTGAATAAAATATGTGCCAAACATTTCCAGGAAAACTCTTTGACTGTATTCTAGAGAACAGTGTTCAAACTAATATCTTTGTGCTTCCAGTCACTGAATGAAATCCTGGATTCACTTGATGCACCTTTGGAAATAATCGAAGGATTCATCCAAAACATTTCTGTTTCCATCCCCTGGTCTTCGCTCCTGCAAGAGAACTGTGCGGTAGAGGTGCAGGGACTGGAGATGGTCTTTAGACCCAGGCCTCGAATAGGTGAGTGTTCATCCTTTTCACAATAGTGGGACATCACCAACATGGGAACAGGAGGAGGCCATTCAGCCCCTCAAGCCAGTTCTGCCATTCAATTAGATTACAGCTGATCTGAACTTTAACATCATCTACCTGCCTTGGTCCATAACCTTTAATACCTTGCCTAACAAAAATCTATCAATTTAAATTTTTGCATTTTCAGTTGACCTGTAGCAACAACTTGCATTTATATAGCGCCTTTGGGATGCAGTAAAACAGGAGCGTTAGTCACATAAGGGGATATTAGGACAGATAACCAGAAGCTTGGTCATTTAGGAAGTGTCTTAAATGAAGAGAGAGAGGTGGAGAGGTTTAGGGAGGGAATTCTACAACTTAGGGCTCAGGCAACTGAAGGACTAAGCCCTGACAGCCATCATTAAATTCTGTTTTGAACTATAGAAAGCCTTGTGATATAACTAAAGGGTGAATACATGACTCGCCTCAGGATTCACAGCTCAAGACATAGTGGGATGACACCCTGATGCTGTAGAGATATAATTTTTTTTCTGCCAGTTTTGTCCCCATCGCTCGTGACTGCTGGGCTGTCTTCCAATTGGTCGTTCTTCATGTGTGAGCCTAGACATTGGAAATGGGAACATTCGATTACAGCTGATCCCGATCTTATCCAATGTGCTTCCTCTCCCTCTCTATAGATCCTGTGCCTCCTCACTTCAGGAAAGATGTAAAAGCCTGAGAAAGTGTACAGAGGAGGGTTACTAGCATGTTACGAGAAATGAGGGACTTCAGCTTTAAGGAGAGCTTGGAAAAGTTGGGACTGCTTGCCTTGGAACAGAGAAGGTTAAGAGACTTCTCGGCCTTTTGGCTAAGATCATGCGTAGCTGACCTGACAGGGGAGTAACCACCATGACCCCAGGGTGGTTCTCCCTGGATCAGGAAGGTATATGCTTGCTTTTTGGAAATAGGAGGTGGGTGGGGTGGATTGACCCATCCACCTCCACGGAGGTGTGTGGGGGGCCTGACCCATTCACCTCCATGGCACGAACCTGGTATCGCAGTACTTCCAGGAACGGTGCAGTGGCTCTAGGCCTTTTGGCTAAGAGCATTGGCGCAGAGTGATCCTTGATGTGTGCAAGGTGACCTCTGGCGTTTGTGATTTGACAAAGAATTGGAACGATTGGCTACGAATTTAAAAAAAAAAGGTTAAGAGATGACCTAATAGAGATTTTCAAGATGATGAGAGGTTTTGATAATATTCCCTCTGACGAGTGGGTCAAATTACCAGAGGTCTTGGATTGAAAATCAATAGCAAAAGATCTAGAGGGGAGATGAGAAAACATTTTTTTACACTCGGAGTTGTCGAGATCTGGAAGGCTCTACTTTAAAAGGTGGTGGAAACCGATTCTATGAATACATTTAAAAATGAGTTGGACAGGTAATGAAGATGAGGAACTTACAAGGTTTTGGTCATAAAGCGGGGATGTGGGACAAAGCACGATTGCTCTTTCAAAGAGCCAGCACCTGTACGATGGGCCGAATGTCCACTTTCTCTGCTGTAAGTTTCTATGATTCTATTCTATGAGCTAACCCGTGCTGTACCTGCCCTGGGAGTGTTTGATGAGACAGTGTCGAGAGAGCTTTACTCTGTATCTAACCCGTGCTGTACCTGGCCTGGAAGTGTTTGATGGGACAGTGTAGAGGGAGCTTTACTCTGTATCTAACCCGTGCTGTACCTGCCCTGGGAGTGTTTGATGGGACAGTGTCGAGGGAGCTTTACTCTGTATCTAATCCGTGCTGTACCAGCCCTGGGAGTGTTTGATGGGACAGTGTCGAGGGAGCTTTACTCTGTATCTAACCCGTGCTGTCCCTGCCCTGGGAGTGTTTGATGGGACAGTGTCGAGGGAGCTTTACTCTGTATCTAACCCGTGCTGTCCCTGCCCTGGGAGTGTTTGATGGGACAGTGTAGAGGGAGCTTTACTCTGTATCTAACCTCGTGCTATACTTGCCCTGGGAGTGTTTGATGGGACAGTGTAGAGCGAGCTTTACTCTGTATCTAACCTGTGCTATACCTGCCCTGGAAGTTGATGTCCCAGGATTCTAATGTTGAAAATGGTTCAGTTAACTGTGATTTCTAAATCCATGGCAGATATTTTTAAATACCTTTATCTCCAGAGTCCCGTAATTATCTATTCTTTGACCCCTCTTTCATCAAATGCTATGAGGGTACTGTGCTGTAGTGTAGTGGTTATGTTACTGGACTAATAATCCACAGAATGTGAATTTAAATCCTACTGTGGCAATTTGCACATTTAAGTCCAGTTTAAAATAAAATCTAATGTCAGTAAACGTGAAGATGTTCGATTGTCAGGCCGAGCTGTGACTCCAGTCCCATATTCTCCAGTTGAATCGTAACTGCCTCTGCATTGACTAGCCAGCCACTCAGTTGTATGAATCCGCTACAAAGAAGGCGGCCCACCACCACATTCTGAGGGCAACGAGGGATGGGCAGTAAATGCCTTGCCAGCGACACTCGTCGTGTCATGTTCCACCCCGAGTTGAGTATCCAACCGCTTCTCTACATCAGGAAAACAGGCTACTTCTACCTCCATTGCACTGCACCCCTCCCCTTCCCTTTCTTCAATCTGTCTGCCACTGAAACCCTCAATGATGTCTTAGTCCCTCTCCATTTGACTATTCCAATGCTCTCATGGCTGGCCTCCCATCTTCCATATCTGTAGACTTAAGCCCATCCAAAATTCTGCTGCCCGTGTCCTATCCCACAACAGGTCCCGTTCACCTTATCCTTGTTGACCCACCTTAGTTACCAATCCTCACAGCGCCTCCAAGTTAAAATTCCCATTCTTGTGATTAAATCCCCACCATGCCCTTGATGCTCTTTTATCTCTGCGACCTCATCCAGCCCTACATTCCTTCCCCAAACATTCTGTTCTGACTCTGGCCTCTTCTGCATCGCTCTCTCCATTTTCCCTACCATTGGCGGCCTTGCCTTCATCCACCTCCCTAACCCTCTCCACCTAGTAGAAGACCCTCTTTAAAACCCACCTCTTAACTCTCCTAATCCTCTCCTATATGTGACTCCAGACCCACAGCAATGTGGTTGACTCTTAACTGCCCTCTGAAATGGCCTAGTAAGCCATTCAGTTGTATTCAAGAAGGCATCTCACCACCACCTTCTGGAGGATAATTAGGGATGAGCAATAAATACTGGCCTTGCCGACGACATCCACATATTGTGAATGAATCAAATAAAACATATTTTTATTGTAAAGGACGATCAGCCGTGAGTGATTTATAGAAACAGAAATTTACAGCACAGAAGGAGGCCATTTCGGCCCATCGTGTCCGCGCCGGCCGACAAAGAGCCACACGGCCCTCGGTCAGCAGCCCTGAAGGTTACATATAAACCTATGAACAATGGCGGAACGGTAAAGAGCACCCGGCCCAACCAGTCCGCCCCACAGAACCGCAACAACCCATGCATCGCAACATTTTATACTCCACCCCAACTGGAGCCATGCAGAGGCAAAAAAACAGATAAAAACCCAGGCCAATTGGGGAAAGAAATCTGGGAAAATTCCTCTCCGACCCATCCAGGCAATCAAAACTAGTCCAGGGGATCACACTGGCCGTATTAGATTCCCTGAAGTACTTACCATCATATCGGTGCCAGCCAACAAGAGGTTATCCAGTCTAATCCCACTTATCAGCTCTAGGTCCATAACCCTGCAGGCTACGGCACTTCAAGTGCCCATCCAAGCACCTTTTAAATGTGGTGAGGGTTTCTACCTCTACCACCCTTTTAGGCAGTGAGTTCCAGATCCCCACAACCCTCTGTGTGAAGCTTCCCCTCAAATCACTTCTAAACCTTTCACCAACCAGTTTAAAAACTATGTCCCCTCGTAATTGACCCCATCACCAAGGGAAATAGGCTCTTGCTATCCACTATAGCCAAGCCCCTCAAAATGTTATACACCTCAACGAGGTCTCCTCTCAGCCTCCTCTGTTCCAATGAGACCAAACCCAGCCTATCCAATCTGTCCTCATAGCTAAGATTCTCTATTCCAGGCAGCATCCTCGTATATCTCTTCTGCACCTTCTCTAGGGCAATCACGTCCTTCCTATAATACGGTGACCAGAACTGCACGCTGTACTCCAGTTGTGGCCTAACCAGAGTATTATACAATTTAAGCATAACCTCCCTGCTCTTGTAATCTATGTCTCGGCCAATAAAGGTAAGCATTCTGTATGCCTTCTTAACCACCTTATCCACCTGGCCTGCTACTTTCAGGGATCTGTGGACAAGCACTCCAAGGTCCCTTTGTTCATCTACACTATTAAGTGGCCTACCGCTTAATGTGTATACCCTTCCCTTATTAGTCCTCCCCAAGTGCATTCCCTCACACTTCTCCAAATTAAATTCCATTTGCCACTGTTCTGCCCACCTAACCAGTAGATTGATATCCTCCTACAGTCCATGACTTTTCCCCTTCATTATCAACCACACAGCCAATTTTAGTGTCATCTGCAAACTTCTTAATCATACCCCTATACTCAAATCTAGATCATTGATATTTCCCACAAAAAGCAAGGGACCCAGTACTGAGCCCTGCAGGACCCCACTGGAAACATCCTTCCAGTCACAAAAACATCCTACAACCATTACTCTTTGCTTCCTACCTCTAAGTCAATTTTGGATCCAACTGCCACTTTGCCCTGGATCCCATGGGCTTTTACCTTCGTGACCAGTCTGCCATGTGGGATCTTATCAAAAGCTTTGCTAAAGTCCACATACACTACATCGTACGCACTGCCCTCATCGACCCTCCTGGTTACCTCCTCGAAAAATTCAATCAGGTTAGTCAAACACGATCTTCCCTTCCGTGCTGACTGTCCCTGATTAATCCTTGCCTTTCTAAATGTAGATTTATCCTGTCCTTCAGGATTTTTCCAATAATTTTCCCACCACTGAGGTTAGGCTGACAGGCCTATAATTAGTCGGCCTATCCCTTTCTCACTTCTTAAACAAGGGTACTTAGCAGTCCTCTAACCCTCCGGCACCCTGCCTGACTCCAAAGAGGACTGGAAAATGATGGTCAAGGCCTCTGCTATTTCCTCTTTGGTTTTGCTCAACAGCCTGAGATGCATTTCACCCAGAACTGAGGATTTATCTACTTTTAAAGCTGCTAAACCCCTTGATACCTCCTCTCTCACTATGTTTATTTCATCCAGAATTTCACACTCCTCCTCGATAGCCGTATCTGCATTGCCTCTTTCCTTTGTGAAAACAGACGCAAAGTATTCATTAAGAACCATACCCACATCTTCTGCCTCCAAAGATTACCCTCATGGTCTCTAATAGGCCCTACCCTTTCTTTAGTTATCCTCTTGCTCTTAATATATTTATAGAACATCTTTGGGTTTTCCTTAATTTTACTGGCCAAGAATTTTTCATTGCCTCTTAGCATTCCTAATATCCTTTTTAATTTCACCTCTGCACTTTCTATATTCCTCCAGAGATTCTACAGTATTTAGCCGTCGGTATATGACATAAGCTTCCCTTTTTTTCTTTATCCTCCCCTGTAAGTCCCTAGACATCCAGGGGGCTCTAGAATTGTTATTCCCACTCTTTTTCTTCAAGGGCACATGTTTGGCCTGAGTCTTCCGGATCTCCTCCTTGAATGCCTCCCACTGTTCCGACACTGATTTACCTTCAAATAGCTGTTTCCAGTCCACTGTGGCCAAATCACTCCTCGTATAATGTGGATAAATGTGAGGTTATCCACTTTGGTGGTAAAAACAGAGAGACAGACTATTATCTGAATGGTGACAGTTTAGGAAAAGGGGAGATGCAACGAGACCTGGGTATCATGGTACATCAGTCATTGAAGGTTGGCATGCAGGTACAGCAGGCGGTTAAGAAAGCAAATGGCATGTTGGCCTTCATAGCAAGGGGATTTGAGTACAGGGGCAGGGAGGTGTTACTACAGTTGTACAGGGCCTTGGTGAGGCCACACCTGGAGTATTGTGTACAGTTTTGGCCTCCTAACTTGAGGAAGGACATTCTTGCTATTGAGGGAGTGCAGCGAAGGTTCACCAGACTGATTCCCGGGATGGCGGGACTGACATATCAAGAAAGACTGGATCAACTGGGCTTGTATTCACTGGAGTTCAGAAGAATGAGAGGGCATCTCATAGAAACGTTTAAAATTCTGATGGGTTCAGACAGGTTAGATACAGGAAGGATGTTCCCAATGTTGGGGAAGTCCAGAACCAGGGGTCACAGTCTAAGGATAAGGGGTAAGCCATTTAGGACCGAGATGAGGAGAAACTTCTTCACCCAGAGAGTGGTGAACCTGTGGAATTCTCTACCACAAAGTTGTTGAGGCCAATTCACTAAATATATTCAAAAAGGAGTTAGATGTAGTCCTTACTACTAGGGGGATCAAGGGGTATGGCGAGAAAGCAGGAATGGACTACTGAAGTTGCATGTTCAGCCATGAACTCATTGAATGGCGGTGCAGGCTCGAAGGGCCGAATGGCCTACTCCTGCACCTATTTTTTATGTTTCTATGTTTCTTAGCAAAGTTAGCTTTTCCCCAATTTGGGACTTTTATTCCTGGTCTGTTCTTGTCCTGATCCATAACTACCTTGAATCTGACTCAATTATGGTCACTGGCACCCAAGTGCTCTCCCACTAATACCCCTTTCACCTGCCCAGCTTCATTCCCCAAAACTAAATCCAAGACTGCCCCCTCCCGTGTTGGGTTTGTTACATACTGACTAAAAAGGTTCTCTTGAATGCATTTTAAGAATTACGCACCCTCTATACCCTTCACACTATATTTGTTCCAATCAATATTAGAATAGTTGAAATCCCCTACTATTACTGCCCTATGGTTTTTGGACTTCACAGCAATTTGCCCACATATTTGCTCCTCTATCTCCCTCCCACTGTTTGGGGGTCTATAATACACGCCCAGCAGCCCCTTTTTTATTTAAATGCGATATAAGGGAGTAAGTTGATAGAATGTCCACTTGTCATAAAATCAGAAAACGCTGGAACTGTCCTGTAGCCCAGCAGCACCTGGGAAATAAAAAGACGGGTTCATGTTCTGGGTTGGAACCCTGCATCAGAGTCGGCATTGATGGCCTTTTTAAAATTCATTCACGGCATGTGGATATCACTGGGCTTATTACCCATTCTTCGTTGCCCTGAGAAGATGATGATAGGCTGCCGCCGCCTTGAACCAGTGGCAGCGGGTTTGATACAATCGAGGGGGTTTGCTCAGCCACTTCACAGGGCAGTTAAGAGTCAACGACATTGGTGTGGGACTGGAGTCACATATAGGCCGAGACGGGGTAAGGACGGTTTTCTTCCCTAAAGGACATTGGAGAAGCAGTTGGATTGCTGTGTGTTTCCAGCACTGGCAGTGTTACAGTGGCTTGTATTGTTATGATGAGTTGACGTGCGGTTATTTTGTGGCAGTGTCTGGCTCGGAGCCCATGTACTGGTCCAGCTTCATGACGGACAGCATGCAGTTGGCCAAAGAGTGCCTGAGCCAGAGATTGACAGACGATCAAGCTGAGGGACCACAGCCGTTTGAAGGCCTCGAGAAGTTCGCAGAAACCATCGAAACAGGTCAGTAATTGGATTCAATAATGTTTAACTTGGGAGCTCCTGTCTAAAGAGAGAACTTTTATTTGTGATTTGGTGTGATGCTGGTCCAACCCCCAGCCTGCACGGAGTTAGCTGATGCTTGGCTGCTGTTGTCGTTTCTGGCAACAACATAACCTCAACTGCCCGCAGGAGAGAGGGGAGTAAAGACCAGCCAGGGTTCACGCTCCTGATCGAGATCCAGTGACGCCTGCTCCAAAGTGCACATGTGTGGCTGAGATCCGGCTTGACTGTGATGCATGGTCATGATCATAAAGCCTGCTGCATCTTGCACGTGAACGATAGCCATCTGAGCAAAGTACTCGACAATGTCCGTGAGACTGTAACTCTGAGTCCAGGACTTCAGGCGGGGGATAATAGTGTCAGTAATTACATTATAGTGACGCGTCCTTCCTCTCGCTGTGCTCGTTGCAGTAACCGTCGTTTCTCTGTCCATCTCCACGTTCTCGCCCAATTTTTTCCCTCCTAAAGACACTGTCCGCTGCAGGGAAACGGGGAAACAGACCCTACCCTCCACTTCCCAGCCCAGGAACATTGAAGCCAGTGCTCCTACTGTGTCCTGAGCGGAGGTCAGATAGACTCGACAGAGACTCGGTGAAACACTGGCTGCCTTTACCCGCTGATCTGTCAGGGCAGCTTCCAGACACTATTTATGTTGAAGTCAGTCATTTGTTTCCAACACTTTGCCTTCTGAAGCTAACGCATGTTGCTTTGTCCTTTTCTGTTTTCAGTTCTAAGAAGAGTCAAGCTTACATTTCTAGATACTGTTCTCAGGATTGAGCACGTCCCAGAGAATTCAAAAACTGGGGTCGCGCTGGAGATTCGTATCCAGAGGTAAATCGAGTACCTTTCATCCCCTTGGCATGGCTGCATTTAACTCCCATCTCGAGTTGCTGGCTATTTTTCTTACTGTGCTTAGGAGCAATTGTTTTTACTAATGACTGGCTTGCTAGGCCACTTCAGACTGTCGGCAGTGGCTCAATGCCAATACTCACGCCTCTGAGTCAACATGTTGTGGGTTTGAGTCCCATTCCAGAGTCTTGAGCTCAAAGTCGAGTCTGACACTCCCAGTGCCAGTACTGAGGGAGCGCTGCACTGTCGGAGGGTCAGTACTGAGGGAGTGCTGCACTTTCGGAGGGGCAGTAGTGAGGGAGCTCTGTACTGTCGGAGGATCAGTACTGAGGGAGCGCTGCACTGTCGGAGGGGCAGTACTGAGGGAGTGCCGCACTGTCGGAGGGGCAGTACTGAGGGAGCGCAGTACTGAGGGAGCACCGCACTGTCGGAGGGGCAGTACTGAGGGAGTGCTGCACTGTCGGAGGATCAGTACTGAGTGAGTGCTGCACTGTCAGAGGGTCAGTACTGAGGGAGCACTGCACTGTCGGAGGATCAGTACTGAGGGAGCTCTGCACTGTCGGAGGGTCAGTACTGAGGGAGCTCTGCACTGTCGGAGGGTCAGTACTGAGGGAGCTCTGCACTGTGGGAGGGGCAGTACTGAGGGAGCGCTGCACTGTGGGAGGGGCAGTACTGAGGGAGCACCGCACTGTCGGAGGGGCAGTACTGAGGGAGCACCGCACTGTCGGAGGGGCAGTACTGAGGGAGCGCTGCACTGTCGGAGGAGCAGTACTGAGGGAGCTCTGCACTGTCGGAGGGTCAGTACTGAGGGAGCTCTGCACTGTCGGAGGGTCAGTACTGAGGGAGCGCTGCACTGTCGGAGGAGCAGTACTGAGGGAGCTCTGCACTGTGGGAGGGGCAGTACTGAGGGAGCTCTGTATTGTCGGAGGGTCAGTACTGAGGGAGCTCTGTACTGTCGGAGGGGCAGTACTGAGGGAGCGCTGCACTGTTGGAGGTGCGTGCCGTCTTTTGAATGAGATGTTAAACCGATACCCCATCCGCCCTCTGAGGTGGATGTAAAAGATCTCATTACGCTTTTTGAAAGAAGAGCAGGGGAGTTACACCTTAGTGTCCTGGGTAATATATTTATCCCTCAACCAACATCAGTAAAATAGATTATCTGATCATTTATCTCAATTTCAAACTTTGCAGTTGACACAAAACTTGGAAATATTGTGAACAGTGAGGAGGATAGTGATCGACTTCAGGAAGACAAAGACAGTCTGGTGGAATGGCGGTCACGGGGCAGATGAAATTTAATGCAAAAAATGTGATGTAGTGCATTTTGGTAGAAAGAATGAGGAGGGGACATATAAACTAAAGGGTACAATCCTAAAGAGGGTGCCCGAACAGAGAGATCTGGGGGTATATGTGCATAAATCATTCAAGGTGGCAGGGCAGGTTGAGATAGCAGTTTAAAAAGGCTTATGGGATCCTGGGCTTCATAAATAGAGGTATAAGAGTACAAAAGTGTGGAAATTGTGCTGAACTTGTATAAAACACGGGTTTGGCCCCAACTGGAGTATTGTGTCCTATTCTGGGCACCGCACTTTAGGAAGGATGTGAAGGCCTTAGAGAGGGAGCAGAACAGATTTACAAGAATGGTTCCAGGGATGAGGGACTTCAGTGACGTGGATAGACTGGAGAAGCTGGGGTTGTTCTCCTTGGAGCAGAGAAGGTTGAGAGGAGATTTGATCGAGGTGTTCAAAATCATGAGGGGTCTGGACAGAGTAGATAGAGAGAAACTGTTCCCATTGGTGGAAGGGTCGAGAACCAGAGGACACAGATTTAAGGTGATTGGCAGAAGAACCAAAGGCAATGTAAGAAAAAACCTTTTTAAGCAGCGAGTGGTTAGGATCTGGAATGCACGGCCTGAAAGGATGGTGGAGGCAAACTTAATCTTATCTTTCAAAAGGGAGTTGGATAAGTATCTGATGGGGAAAAAATTGCAGGACGACGGGGAAAGGGCGGGGAAGTGGGACTAGCTGAGAGTGGGCACGGGCCCGACGGGCCGAATGGCCTTCCGTGCTGTAACCATTCTAGGATTCTGTCTGGATTTTCGGCTTTTGAGATCTCAGGGCAGTAATGGTGACGGGGCGGTCCTGTTACTGCCTGGAAAAAGTTTGCGCCCTCGTCTGCAAAATTCGGCAAAAAAGTAAGTGCCATGATCGGGGGCACAAAATCAGGCATTACACGAGGAAGTTTTGCGCCCCAGCTGAAAATCGCGATGTTAAATAAGTCAGAATAATGTGCAGGACAAGGTTGTGCAGATGCCCTGATTTTTGTTGATTACACTTGTAAATAGTTTCTTTGATTTAATGCACTTCATTGTTGTTCAGTGCCCTGCAGCATAACGTTGTCTAGAGTATGACTTTCTTTTGGTAGTGGGGATTTTGTTAATTTGTGCAGTAAAATATCTGTTTAATCCTTTGCCATTGGTATCTTGTGCATCATTCCCACGTTCACCGGAGATGTGCCTTTATGGGGCAGATAGCGTGTCCAGTATTAGCTCCATCCCTCAGTTTCCTCCATTTAGGAGCTGGCGACGAGCGAGTGTTGGTCTGGCAGCATCTCCACACTGCCTCCCCCGTGGATGGGGGGGCTATCCAATGGGGGCCTGCACCAGGCTCCTCTTCATCGTCCTCCTCCTCCTGAGGTGGGCCTGCAATCCCCACAGGCAATGCCTGGCCCCTCATGGTGGCCAAGCTGTGCAACATGCAGCTCACCACAATGGGTGTGGGGTAAACCTCCTCCCCAGGCGTCTTTGGCCTCTCCTCATCCGTGGACTGACATGGCCAAGAGCCCTTCTTCTAGCTTGACGATACGCTGGCGAACTAGTAATGCCCCCATTAAATTCTCTCACTGGTGTGTAAGGGCACTGTAATAGCAAATAAAATTGCCACTTTCAAGTCTGAGCTTCACGCAGCGTGATATGCGCAATCAGTGTGACCTGCGATGTAGGACCCTCCTCGCTCCATTTAAATACGCCGCCAATACTGCCTGCTGCACCCTGGAAACCATACGTTTCCTGGGGCGGGTGTTTAATGAGGCGTTGGGGCCGAATTTTGCATCCGGGGTGCGAGCGGAGCGTTGCACGACGATTGATGTCATGATCTCAATGAAACTAGAGGGCGGGGCGGTAAGGTTTTGCGCTGCCGCAAACCATGAGCCGAATTGGCCGGCCAGGCGATAAAAGCTGGACGCCCGCCATAACGCCTAGAAACACCCTTTACCGCCTCTCCGGGGCGCTAACAGAGGCGCAAGGGAGCCGAAAATCCAGCCCTGTGATTCTATTGCTGTTTGTGAGACTTTGGTGTGTGCAAATTTACTGCAACTTTTCCTATATTACAACAGTAACTAGTCTTTATAAAGACTTTCATTGGCTGTAAAGCACTTTGGGACTTCTGAGGTTTTGAAAGGCCCTGAATAATTGCAAGTTTATCTTTCTTTTGAACAGTTAATTATATATTTCAGGACTTGAATTATGTGTAGCCCAAACCGAGTAAGGATGGCAGATTCCCTTCCCTGAAGGACCTTAGTGAAACAGTTGGGTATTTGCGACAGTCCAACAGCCTCATGGTTACTATTGTTTCAGTGGCAGCGTACAAATTGACCAAGTTTATTGAATTCAGTTTCCCGACTTGCCCTGGTGGGCTTGTATATGGTAGTGTGGTGGTCACGGTACTGGACTACAGGCAGCACGGGCCAGCCTACACTGTGATGTGTGGGCGCTCGGTCTGTGCAGCAGAGCTGGTCTCCAGTTAGCCTTGCTACTGGACCAAGAGAATTCCACAGGTTAACAACTCTCTGAGTGAAGAAGTTTCTCCTCATCTCGGTCCTAACTGGCTTACCCCTTATCCTTAGACTGTGACCCCTGGTTCTGGACTTTCCCAACATCGGGAACATTCTTCCAGCATCTAACCTGTCCAGTCCCGTCAGAATTTTATATGTTTCTATGAGATCCCCTCTCATTCTCCTAAACTCCAGTGAATACAGGCCCAGTCTCTCCTCATATGTCAGTCCTGCCATCCCGGGAATCAGTTTGGTGAACCTTCGCTGCACTCCCTCAATAACAAGATTAGGAGACCAAAACTGTACACAATATTCAAGGTGTGGCCTCACCAAGGCCCTGTACAACTGCAGTAAGACCTCTCTGCCTCTATACTCAATTCCTCTCACTATGAAGGCCAACATGCCATTTGCCTTCTTCACTGCCTGCTGTACCTGCGTGCCAACTTTCAATGACTGATGAACCATGACACCCAGGTCTCGTTGCACCTCCCCTTTTCCTAATCTGCCGCCATTCAGATAATATTCTGCCTTTGTGTTTTTGCCATCAAAGTGGATAACCTCACATTTATCCACATTATACTGCATCTGCTATGCATTTTCCCACTCACCTAACCTGACCAAGTCACCCTGCAGCCTCTTCGCGTCCTCCTCACAGCTCACACTGCCACCCAGCTTAGTGTCATCTGCAAACTTGGAGATATTGCATTCAATTCCTTCGTCTAAATCATTAATGTATATTGTAAATAGCTGGGTTCCCAGCACTGAACCATGTGATACCCCACTGGTCACTGCCTGCCATTTTGAAAAGGACCTGTTTATTCCTACTCTTTGCTTCCTGTCTGCCAACCAGTTCTCTATCCACGACAGTACATTACCCCCAATACCATGTGCTTTAATTTTGCACACCAATCTCTTGTGTGGGACCTTGTCAAAAGCCTTTTGAAAGTCCAAATACACCACATCCACTGGTTCTCCCTTGTCCACTCTACTAGTTACAGCCTTAAAAAATTCTAGAAGATTTGTCAAGCATGATTTTCTTTTCATAAATCCATGCTGCTTGGACCGATCCTGTCACTGCTTTCCAACTGATATTTCATCTTTAATAATTGATTACAACATTTTCCCCACCACCGATGTCAGGTTAATCGGTCTATAATTACCTGTTTTCTCTCCCTCCTTTTTTAAAAAGTGGTTACATTAGCTACCCTCCAGTCCATAGGAACTGATCCAGAGTGGATAGACTGTTGGAAAATGATCACCAATGCATCCACTATTTCTAGGGCCACTTCCTTAAGTACTCTGGGTTGCAGACTATCAGGCCCCGGGGATTTATCGGTCTTCAATCCCATCAATTTCCTCAACACAATTTCCTGACTAATAATGATTTCCTTCAGTTCCTCCTTCTTGCTGGACCCTCGGTCCTCAAGTATTTCCGGAAGGTTGTTTGTGTCTTCCTTCGTGAAGACAGAACCAAAGTATTTGTTCAATTGGTCTGCCATTTCTTTGTGCCCCATTATAAATTCACCTGATTCTGACTGCAAGGGACCTACATTAGTCTTCACTGACCTTTTTCTCTTCACATATCTATAGAAGCTCTTGCAATCAGTTTTTATATTCCCAGCAAGCTTCCTCTCATACTCTATTTTCCCCCTCCTAATTAAACCCTTTGTCCTCCTGAATTCTAAATTTCTCCCAGTCCTCAGGTTTGCTGCTTTTTCTGGCCAATTTATATGTCTCTTCCTTGGATTTAACACTATCCTTAATTTCCCTTGTTAGCCAAGGTTGAGCCACCTTCCCCGTTTTATTTTTACTCCAGACAAGGATGTACAATTGTTGAAGTTCATCCATGTGATCTTTAAATGTTTGCCATTGCCTATCCACCGTCAACCCTTTAAGTATCATTTGCCAGTCTATTCTAGCCAATTCACGTCTCATACCATCGAAGTTACCTTTTCTTAAGTTCAGGACCCAAGTCTCTGAATTCACTGTGTCACTCTCCATCTTAATGAAGAATTCTACCATATTATGGTCACTCTTCCCCAAGGGGCCTCGCACAACAAGATTGTTAATTAATCCTTTCTCATTACACATCACCCAGTCGAGGTTGGCCTGCTCTCCAGTTGGTTCCTCGACATATTGGTCGAGACAACCATCCCTAATACACTCCAGGAAATCTTCCTCCACCGTACTGCTAGCAGTTTGGACAGTCCAATCTATATGTAGATTAAAGTCGCCCATGATAACTGCTGTACCTTTATTGAACGCATCCCTAATTTCTTGTTTGATGCTGTCCCCAACCTCACTACTACTGTTTAGTGGTCTGAACACAACTCCCACTAGCGTTTTCTGCCCTTTGGTATTCCGTAGCTCCACCCATGCAGATTCCACATCATCCAAGCTAATGTCCCTCCTTACTATTGTATTAATTTCCTCTTTAACCAGCAAAGCTACCCCACCTCCTTTTCCTTTCTGTCTATCCTTCCTGAATGTTGAATACCTCTGGATGTTTAGTTCCCAGCCTTGGTCACCCTGGAGCCATGTCTCCGTAATCCCAATTATATCATATTTGTTAATAGCTGTCTGCGCAGTTAATTCGTCCATCTTATTCCGAATATTCCTCGTATTGAGGCACAGAGCCTTCAGGCTTGTCTTTTTAACACACTTTATCCCTTTAGAATTTGGGTGTAATGTGGCCCTTTTTGATTTTTGCGTTGGGTTTCTCTGCCCTCCACTTTTACTTTTCTTCTTTCTATCTTTTGCTTCTGCCCCATTTTACTTCCCTCTGTCTCCCTGCATAGATTCCCATCCACCTGCCATATTAGTTTAACCCCTCCTCAACAGCACTAGCAAACACTCCCCCTAGGACATTGGTTCCGGTCCTGCCCAGGTGCAGACCGTCCGGTTTGTACTGGTCCCACCTCCCCCAGAACCGGTTCCAATGTCCCAGGAATTTGAATCCCTCCCTCCTGCACCACTCCTCAAGCCACGTATTCATCTTAGCTACCCTGCTATTTCTATCTGACTAGCACGTGGCACTGGTAGCAATCCTGAGATTACTATCTTCGAGGTCCTGCTTTTGAATTTAACTCCTAGCTCCCTAAATTCAGCTTGTAGGACCTCATCCTGTTTTTTACCTGTATCGTTGGTACCGATATGCACCACCACAACTGGCTGTTCACCCTCCTGCTCCATTATTTTCTAAGTGCCCTGTTATCAAGTCCTTAATAATAGACTCGAACATTTTTCCTATGACGGATGTCAGGCTAACCGGTCTGTAGTTCCTGTTTTCTCTCTCCCTCCTTTCTTAAATAGTGGGGTTACATTAGATACCTTCCAATCTACAGGAACCATTCTAAAATCTATTGAATTTTGCAAGATGACAACCAATGCATCTACTATTTCGAGAGCCACCTCTTTCGAAACCCTAGGATGTCGACCATCAGGTCCAGGGGATTTATCGGCTTTCAGTCCCATTAATTTCTCCAGGACTATTTTTTTTACCAATACTAATTTCTCTCTGTTCCACATTCTCACTAGACCCTTGGTTCTCCACTATTTCCAGGAGTATTTTTCTGCTCCTCGCTGTTCACTATACTTTCAAGTTTTGTGTCATCTGCAAATTTTGAAATTGTGCCCTGTACATTCACATCCAAATTATTAATATATATCAAGAAAGGCAGTGGTCCCAGTACCGACCCCTGGGGAACACCACTGTGTACCTTCCTCCAGTCCGAAAAACAACCGTTCACCATTACTCTCTGTTTCCTGTCACTAAGGAGGATTGGAAGATTGTGGCCAGGACCTCCGCGATTTCTGCCCTCAATTCCCTCAGCATCCTGGGATGCATCCCATCTGGTACCATGAGTTCACAAGTGTTTCAATGAAGGACCGATATTCCAGTCCTGAACTCCAATTGAAGGGGTGGAAGATGCCTGTGTGTGGATTTTTTTAACGTGTGATGGTTGTTGCACATCAGTAACCACATGGGCTTGACAGAGCTCGGCCTTTATCCAGTGGTAGATGGGTAGGGCTGAGCTGACTGCGGCTATGCATTCCCATTCCACCTGCAGACTTAAAAAAAATTTGTTCATGGGATGTGGGTGTGACTGGCAAGGCCGGCATTTATTGCCCATCCCTAATTGCCCCTTGAGAAAGTGGTGGTGAGCCGCTGCCTTGAACCGCTGCAGTCCGTGTGGTGAAGGTGCTCCCACTGTGCTGTTAGGGAGGGAGTTCCAGGAATTTGACTCAGCGACGATGACGGAATGGCGATATGCTTCCAAATCAGGATCGTGTGTGACTTGGAGGGTATTGTGGAGATGGTGGCATTCCCATGCGCCTGCTGCCCTTGTCCTTCTAGGTGGTAGAGGTTGCGGGTTTGGGAGGTGCTGCCGAAGAAGCCTTGGCGAGTTGCTGCAGTGCATCTTGTAGATGGTACACACTGCAGCCACGGTGTGCCGGTGGTGGAGGGAGTGAATGCTGAAGGTGGTGGATGGGGGGCCGATCAAGCGGCTGCTTTGTCCTGGATGGTGTCTGCTTCTTGAGTGTTGTTGGAGCTGCACTCATCCAGGCAAGTGGAGAATATTCCATTACACTCCTGACTTGTGCCTTGTAGATGGTGGAAAGGGTGAATACGGTGCAGGGACAGACATGGCTGGAGACTTGTCCGATCTGTCACTTCAGCTGCCCTGCCGGGGAAGTGGGACTGCGAGAATTAGGAAATCGGTTATCTTAATACATTAAAAAATAATAATATATAAAATTGCATGCACCCGTTGCTTAACTTGGCTATGACGTCCCCAACCTCTGATTAAAGTCTCACGTTAGGTACCTAGGCCCAATTCACATTCACTCTGCCCTGAAATATTAACTTGTCCAGAGTTTCAAGGCTGTTGCATGGCATGTGATTGGGGAAGTGGGGAAGTTGATGAACTTTCTAGGTGGTCTTGTGGGATGTTCTTGGGGGAGGGGCTGGGGTGTGTGGGTAAATCTCAGCCTGGAAAATACAATATGTTAAAGCCCTAATAAAAGTGTTTAACAGAAACATAGGTGACAATTTTAATAACCTGCCCGGGAAACTGCCGAGATCGGTATCCACACTGGTTCTACATCCCGCCCGATTTTACTCTTCATTCAAGTCAGTGGAGAGGAATATTGGGTGTGTGTATAACCGCCTTTCCACCCCATCCCATGAGTTTCCCAGAGGGTGAATTAGGTAATAATTACCCCCATAGTCTCTCCCTTCCCTCTGTCCAAGGTGGCTGTGTTTTCACAGCCCTGAGAAGGTTTGGTGGGCCTTCGCCTTAATCTGCTGCAGTCCTCGTGGTGATGGGGTTCCCACGATGGTGTTAGGTAGGGAATTCCAGGATACTGACCCAGCAATGACCAAGGAACGGCGGCGGTACATGTCCAAGTCAGTTTTTGGACAGGAATTCAGAGATGATGCTGTTCCCATGATTTTACGATTCTTGTTTTGCTTGATGGTGGAGGTCGCAGGGGAGGGAAGTGCTGTCGAAGTTACCTTGGTGAGTTGCTGCCGTGCATCCTGTACTGCAGCCACAGTGCGCTGGTGTCAGAGGGGATGGATATTGAGCCACATGACGAGCTGCCAATTGAGTACCTCTCAAGTGCCTTGCTTCAGGCTTCAGGTGTGGTGCCAGAGGACTGGAGGACTGCTAATGTGATACCTTTGTTTAAGAAGGGAGAAAGGGATAGCCTGAGTAATTACAGGCCAGTCAGCTTAACCTCAGTAGCACGAAATAGTAGTAGATTGAAAAGCTGCATTAGAGGGAGCAGCCTGTGGCAGCCCGGCCCAGCCCGGCCCGGAAATTGGCGCAATTCCGGCCTGCAAGGCCATCAGAGGGAGCAGCGTGCGGCGGCATACCACTGCAGCAGGGCAACGGCTGCGAAGTCCGGTCACTGATTGCAGTGTGGGCAGGCACAGCAGGAGGGGCGACGGAGCGACAAGAGTTTGTAGCAGGAAGTGACCGGGGCCCAGGAGAGGCGTGAGTCTGGGGTCCAGGAGAGGCGTGAGTCTGGGGTCCAGAAGAGGCGAGGGCCCAGGGGCAGCACGGGCCCAGCCCACACTGCGATATGTGTGCGCACTAGGTCCATGCAGCAGAGCTGGTCTCCAATCGTCTTGGTTAATCCTTGCCACTGGACCAAGACCTCGCTCTGTCAAGCCCGTGTGGTGGCTGGTGTGCAACGGCCACCACAGATTAAAAAAAATCCAAGCACAGGCATCTTCCACCCTCCAAGATGTAGTTCGGAATCTGGAATATTAGGTCCTTCATTGAAACACCTGTCAATTCATTCCTTTTTGGCGTGGAAGCAAGTCACCCTCGCTTTGAGGGACTGCCTATGATGATGAGTAGTACGAAAATTATTGGAAAAAATCCTGAAGGACAGGATAAATCTACATTTAGAAAGACACAGATTAATCAAGGACAGTCAGCATGGATTTGTTAAGGGAAGGTCGTGTCTGACGAACTTAATTGAATTTTTCGAGGAGGTAACCACAAGGGTCGATGAGGGCAGTGCGTATGATGTAGTGTATATGGATTTTAGCAAAGCTTTTGATAAGGTCCCACATGGCAGACTGGTCACGAAAGTAAAAGCCCAAGGGATCCAGGGCAAAGTGGCAAGTTGGATCTAAAATTGGCTCAGAGGCAGGAAGCAAAGGGTAATGGTTGATGGGTGTTTTTGTGACTGGAAGGCGGTTTCCAGTGGGGTTTTGCAGGGCTCAGAACTAAGTCCCTTGCTTTTTGTGGTATATATCAATGATCTGGACTTGAATATAGGGGGTGTGATTAAGAAGTTTACAGATGATACTAAAATCGGCTGTGTGGTTGATAATGAAGAAGAAAGCTGTAGACTGCAGGAAGATATCAATCAACTAGTCAGGTGGGCAGAACAGTGGCAAATGGAATTTAATCCAGAGAAGTGTGAGGTAATGCATTTGGGGAGGGCTAACAAGGCAAGGGAATACACATTAAATGGTAGGACACTGAGAAATGTAGAGGAACAAAGGGACCTTGGAGTGCAGGTCCACAGATCCCTGAAGGTAGCAGGCCAGATAGATGAGGCATATGGAATGCTTGCCTTTATTAGCCAAGGCATAGAATATAGGAGCAAGGGGGAGGTTATGCTTGAACTGTATACAACACTGCTTAGGCCACAGCTGGAGTACTGCGTCCAGCTCTGGTCACAGCATTACAGGAAGGATGTTATTGCACTAACGAGAGTACAGAGGAGATTTACGAGGATGTTTCCGGGAGTGGAGAATCTTAGCTATGAGGACAGATTGAATAGGCTGGGTTTGTTTTCCTTGGAACAGAGGAGGCTGAGGGGAGAGCTCATTGAGGTATATAAAATTATGAGGGGCTTGGATAGAGTGGATAGGAAGGATCTGTTTCCCTCAGCAGACAGGTCAACAACCGGGGGGCATACATTTAAAGTAATTGGTAGGAGGTTTAGAGGGGATTTGAGGGGAAATGTCTTCACCCAGAGGGTGGTGGGGGTCTAGAACTCACTGCCTGAAAGGGTGGTAGAGGCAGAAACCCTCACTACATTTAAAAAGTACTTGGATGTAATCCTGCAGGGTTACGGACCTAGAGCTGGAAAGTGGGATTAGCCTCTTGTTGGCTGGCACGGAGACAATGGGCCGAAATGGCCTCCTTCCGTGCTGTAAACCTCTCTGATTCTATGATTTACATTGGCCTTGGACGGGGCTGGATTTGCTAAGACCAGAGTCAGGATGTCCTGCTTTTTAAAAAAAAAAGAGTCCTCCAGCTGCCGGATTTAGTGAGTCTGGCAAGTTTGGCTGTGGCTGTGGCTGGCTGTGAGAGAGCTGTGTGTCAGGAAGTAATGAAAGAAAGGACTTGCATTTCTACAGCTACTTTCATGACAACAGGCCATCCCAAAGCATTTACAGCCAACTTTTGAAATATCATCATCATAGGCAGTCCCTCTGAATCGAGGAAGACCTGCTTCTACTCCCAAAGTGAGCTCTTTGATGGCTGAACAGTAACGCAAGTGTCCGAAGGCGAGCTCAGGGAGGACAGAAACCACCAGTAGAGCAGAAGAGCCACAGACCTGTTACAGGTGGGACAGACATTCGTCGAGGGAAGGGGTGGTTGGGGCTGGTTTGTCGTGCACTTTTCATTGCGAGAGGGATGGAGTACAAAAGCAGGGAGGTCCTGCTGCAACTGTACAGGGTATTGTTGAGGCCGCACCTGGAGTACTGCGTGCAGTTTTGGTCACCTTACTTAAGGAAGGATATACTAGCTTTGGAAGGGGTACGGAGACGATTCACTAGGCTGATTCCGGAGATGAGGGGGTTACCTTATGATGATAGATTGAGTAGACTGGGTCTTTACTCGTTGGAGTTCAGAAGGATGAGGGGTGATCTTATAGAAATATTTAAAATAATGAAAGGGATAGACAAGATAGAGGCAGAGAGGTTGTTTCCACTGGTCGGGGAGACTAGAACTAGGGGGCACAGCCTCAAAATACGGGGGAGCCAATTTAAAACCGAGTTGAGAAGGAATTTCTTCTCCCAGAGGGTTGTGAATCTGTGGAATTCTCTGCCCAAGGAAGCAGTTGAGGCTAGCTCATTGAATGTATTCAAGTCACGGATAGATAGATTTTTAACCAATAAGGGAATTAAGGGTTACGGGGAGCGGGCGGGTAAGTGGAGCTGAGTCCACGGCCAGATCAGCCATGATCTTGTTGAATGGCGGAGCAGGCTCGAGGGGCTAGATGGCCTACTCCTGTTCCTAATTCTTATGTTCTTATGTTCTCCTTCCGCTGCCTGCGCTTGACCTCTTCACGCTCTTAGCGTTGTCGAGGTTTTTGAAGTATAGTCACTGTTGTAATGCAGAAAACACGGCAGCCGATTTGTGCACTGCAAGGTCCCATAAATCAGCAATGAGATAATGACCAGATAATTTGTTTTTGTGATGTTAATTGAGGAATAAATATTGTCCAGGACACCGGGGAAAATTCCCCCCGCTCTTCTTCGAAATAGTGCCGTGGGATCTTTTACGTCCACTTGAGAAGGCAGATGGGGCCTCGGTTTAACGTCTCATATGAAATATGGCACCTCCGACAGTGCATCGCTGGAGTGTCAGCCTAGGTTTTTATGCTCAAGTCTTTAGGATCTTGAACCCACAACCTTCTAACTTAGAGGCTGAGTGCTACCCACTGAGCCACAGCTGACACTATAAGTAGTGCAAGTACCTGTCTAAAGGGAGGTGGAGTGGGGAGTGCATGTTTTGTGATCAAGCTGCAAGGACAGGCTGGGTGGGTTAGTATGTCTTTACCTGTCCTTTAAATTTAGTAGGTTTGTATGTTTGTAGGTTAATGTGAAAAGAACCTGAGATGTGTTCTGATGTTCTAAGTTGTGATGTTGCCTCTCTCCATATTAGCTCTGAATGCCAGTGTAACTCCTCATTGCCGCTCTCTCTTCCAGAATTGAATACTGTGATGTATCTGCAAACGAAAGTCCAGACATTAACATTCATCATCCCACAGCCTGCGCCCACAAGAAACTGCAGCTGAGTGGGATCTCATTATTCTGGCACGAGTTCCCGGAAAATGCGAAAACGTCGCCCAGGACTTCGCCCATGCAGGTGAGAGCATGGCTGAGTGACCTTCAAACTAACACATCGATAACCGCTTGCATTTCATTGGGTGACTTTGATGCAGAAATATGTCCCAAGGCGCTTCACAGAGGCGTAATTGAAAATAGGAATTCAGAAACAAAAAATATTCGGAAGTGTTAGCGCAAATGTTTTCCTGGAAGAATCACTCGACACTCTGGGTCGGTTCCAACATCAAAACGGCCTTTATTACGCCAGCGAGGAGAGAGCCCTGGTCCAACTCCAGGCACGCCACTCCACCGAACAAAGAAATCCATCGATATTTATATGTTTTACAACAGTTCATTACAGTTACTCAGCCCACATCAGCTGGACACAATCCAATCATAACGATTATAGATTACATATAGGTTCCTTTGGGCCAATAGAATTAACCCCGGTACATCAGGGGGCTGCATGCTCGGTTCATGTCAGCTGGGGTTGATTCATGTCCTTGTGATGTTCTCCAGGCCCCCTTATCTCTGTTGCTCTTGGGTTCTGCCGGTGCTTAGTTTTCTTATCTCAACATGGTTGCTAGGTACCCCATCTGGAGTCATTGATTTAAAGACATTCCGTATTAGGTACTGCAGTGTTCTGTTAATGGTTTCTTGTCTCACATTGCTGATTCAAGACATTCCTGATACCAGGCACTGCAGGGTCAACGCTCAGTCAGCGTTTTAGCTAACTTGGCGAACTGAGTTCCCATCATGCTTTGCGAAGCCCCTGGCAGCCATTTTAGGGAGGAGGGGGAAGGTGGGGTTTAGGGAGGAGGGGGAAGGTGGGGTTTAGGGAGGAGGGGGAAGGTGGGGTTTAGGGAGGAGGGGGAAGGTGGGGTTTAGGGAGGAGGGGGAAGGTGGGGTTTAGGGAGGAGGGGGAAGGTGGGGTTTAGGGAGGAGGGGGAAGGTGGGGTTTAGGGAGGAGGGGGAAGGTGGGGTTTAGGGAGGAGGGGGAAGGTGGGGTTTAGGGAGGAGGGGGAAGGTGGGGTTTAGGGAGGAGGGGGAAGGTGGGGTTTAGGGAGGAGGGGGAAGGTGGGGTTTAGGGAGGAGGGGGAAGGTGGGGTTTAGGGAGGAGGGGGAAGGTGGGGTTTAGGGAGGAGGGGGAAGGTGGGGTTTAGGGAGGAGGGGGAAGGTGGGGTTTAGGGAGGAGGGGGAAGGTGGGGTTTTAGGGAGGAGGGGGAAGGTGGGGTTTAGGGAGGAGGGGGAAGGTGGGGTTTAGGGAGGAGGGGGAAGGTGGGGTTTAGAGAGGAGGGGGAAGGTGGGGTTTAGGGAGGAGGGGGAAGGTGGGGTTTAGGGAGGAGGGGGAAGGTGGGGTTTAGGGAGGAGGGGGAAGGTGGGGTTTAGGGAGGAGGGGGAAGGTGGGGTTTAGGGAGGAGGGGGAAGGTGGGGTTTAGGGAGGAGGGGGAAGGTGGGGTTTAGGGAGGAGGGGGAAGGTGGGGTTTAGGGAGGAGGGGGAAGGTGGGGTTTAGGGAGGAGGGGGAAGGTGGGGTTTAGGGAGGAGGGGGAAGGTGGGGTTTAGGGAGGAGGGGGAAGGTGGGGTTTAGGGAGGAGGGGGAAGGTGGGGTTTAGGGAGGAGGGGGAAGGTGGGGTTTAGGGAGGAGGGGGAAGGTGGGGTTTAGGGAGGAGGGGGAAGGTGGGGTTGTAGGGAGGAGGGGGAAGGTGGGGTTTAGGGAGGAGGGGGAAGGTGGGGTTTAGGGAGGAGGGGGAAGGTGGGGTTTAGGGAGGAGGGGGAAGGTGGGGTTTAGGGAGGAGGGGGAAGGTGGGGTTTAGAGAGGAGGGGGAAGGTGGGGTTTAGGGAGGAGGGGGAAGGTGGTGTTTAGGGAGGAGAGGACAGTGGGGTTTAGAGAGCAAGTTATCAGCATCACCTGACCAGCCTGGCTTTGTGTTATGATGCTCCAGCTCACGGCACCAATCCCCTTTATTGCAATAACGTGATTTCGCTTTCTGTTAAATGTTTTCCTTTGCAAGATTTTCAGTTCAAACAGGCTCTGCCATGGTCTTTGCTTTTAGCAATTCATATTTCTTTGATATCTGCTGCTTATCATTTTAAAAAGAAAAAAAGACTTGCATTTCTGTAGCGCCTATTACGACACCGGATTTCCCAAAGTGCTTTATAGCCAATGAAGTACTTTTTTGGAAGTATAGTCACTGTTATAATGTGGGAAATGCGGCAGTCAATTTGTGCACAGTAAGCTCCCACAAACAGCAATGTTATAATGACCAGATAAGTGTTTTTTAGTGATGTTGACTGAGGGATAAATATTAGACAGGAAACTGGGGGGAACTCTCCGACTCTTCTTCGAATCGAGCTATGGGATCTTTTACGTCCACCTGAGAGGGCAGACGGGGCCTCGGTTTAACGTCTCATCTGAAAGACTCATCCGACAGTGCAGCGCTCCATCAGTACTGCACTGGGGTTTCGGCCTAGATTTTTGTGCTCAAGTCTCTAGAGTGGGACATGAACCCCCACAACCTTTTGACTCAGAGGCGAAGGTGCTACCCACTGAGCCACGGCTGACACAGTTTACCCTGTTTGCACTATAAAGGTCTCCGGAAGGACTTATTTCCTTTAGCAGATGGGTGAATAATCAGGAGGCATAGATTTGAAGTAATTGGTAGAAGGATTAGAATGGAGTTGAGAACTTTTTTCACCCAGAGGGTTGTGGGGTGTCTGGAACTTGCTACCTGAAAGGGTGTTAGAGGCCGAAACCATCATTGCATTTAAAAGGTACTTGGATGAGCACTTGAAGCGCCATAACCTACCAGTCTACAGAACAAGAGCTGGAACGTGGGACTAGGGTGAATAGCTCTTTTTCGGCCGGCACAGACACAATTGGCCGAAATGGCCGCCTTCTGTGCTGTAAACTTCTATGATTCTGTAAGACACATACATATATTTTGAAATTAAATCATTAAGTTGTATTGTGTCATTTTATTTCATAGGAAATGGAACCAAAGCTCTCTCCAAGCTGGAACCCAAAAATAGTTTCGGAACCTCACCCCCAATTCACAAGGAAAGCTTCTGACTCCATTCACTTCGACCCGGTCCAGATTGGGAGCTGCGAAGGCAAAATGGAACTGGAACTCACCCTAAAACAGAATGAAGCACTTCCGGTGACCAAGGTCAGGAACTGACGCCAAGTGTCCTGTGCTTTCTTTTAGACAAATTGGCTGTAAATGAATTGAGTGCTTTGTTGAAAAGTGCCTACCACCCGTGAGCAGGAGGGTTCTGCAAGTACCAGCACTAGCACAGTTTATAGATACAGTAACCGCGGTTATAACACAATACATACGCCAGCAGGCAGAATAATCCTTCAGTCTCAACACTCTAAAATATTTACCCTTTCCGCTAGGACATGGGGCCCATCCCGGTTCAGCCCGTCCCATCGGTACAGCTCCTTCCTGTGCCAGTGTCCCGTGAAAAAGAAACCCTCTTTCCCACACCAACCCTTTGGCCACGTGTAAATTCTCTTTATCTGTCTGCTTCTATGCCAATTTGCATGTGGCTCAGGCAATAATCCAGGGATTATCACCCTCGGGGTCCTGTTTTTTTGAATTTAGAGCCTAACTCCTGATACTCTTTCAGCAGGACCTTCTCCTTGTCCCTACCTATGTCGTTTGTTCCAACGTGGACCACGACACTGGATTTAACCCTCCCTTTCCAAGTCCCTCTCCAGCCGCCGTGAGATATCCCTTACCCTGGCACCAGGTAGGCAACACAACCTTTGAGATAAAAACAGAAAATGCTGCCAATCTCAGCAGGTCAGGCAGCATCTGTGGAGAGGAAGCAGAGTTAACGTTTCGGGTTGATGACCCTTCGTCAGAACTATCAGAACTTTGTGATTCTCGTTCTTGGTTGCAGAGGATGCAATCTATCCCCCTAATTATAGAATCCCCTATCACTACCACATTTCTATTCTGCTCTCCCTGCCCCCCCCCCCTCCCACCCCCACCCCTTGGACAACCTTCTGAGCCACGGTGCCTTGGTCTGCATTGTGTCTGTCCTCCCTGCAGTCTTTCCCCTTGTCCTCACAGGGAGCGAGTACATCGTACCTGTTGGACAGGACCAGTGTCTCCTAAATCCCCGCTACCCGGCTCCCTAACAGCCACACCCTCCTTTTCCTGGATAAAACTGTCCAGAAATTCTCCCCCTCCCTTATGTGTCAGAGTGTCTCCAACTCGCACTCCAGGTCAATGGCTCTGAGCCGGAGATAATCGAGCTGGAGATATCTCCTGCAGACGTATTTGCTCAGGACAGTCTCGCTGTTCACAAACTCTCACATTCTGCAGTCCATACACACCACCTGCCCTGCCATATCTTAGTCTAGCCTTATTTTATTTAATTAGTTAAAGTCTTTATTCAGCGATTTATTTATAGTTATATTAATTAATTAAGATATAAATATAATGCAGTACTTTATAGTTTCCCCGCACCTAGTTTGAACCACTGTCCTAGTTTAGAGAGAAAAGAGAGAAGAAAAAGCTTAATACTCACCAACCAATCACCTACCTGCTCTCCTGCGAGGTCACTCCGTGTTTTGGGGGAAATTGTTGAAGGTTCCGCCATCGCTGATACCGCCTTCAATTAGGTTCTTGCGTGATACCAGAGATTAAAGGCTTCAGCTATCGGCAAGCCAAGAGGAACTGGGGCTGTTTTCATTAGAGGAGATCTGACAGGTATTCAAAATTATGAAGGCTTTTGTTCAGAAAAACTGTTTTCACTATCTGGTAAGTCAGTAACTCGCGGGCATAAGTTTCAGATAATCACCAAAAGAACAAAGAGAGAGTTTTGGAGTATATTTTTGTCCAAAGGATTATTACGATATGGAATGCCTGACCAGAAAGGGGTGGAACCAGAATCCTGATGGCTTTTAAAACGGAAGTGGATAAATATTTGAAAAAGAAAAAAATGTAACACATCTGGAGAAAAGTGCAGGGGGATGGGACAGAGTGGACAGCCCTTTCAGAGTTACCCCTGAAATATCATAAGCAGCGTCCCTCATGACCCAGTGAGTCAAGGCACTGTGCATGTGCTACCGAGCCACCCAGACCAGAAGGTCAGAGGTTTGATCCCCTAGCTGGCCTCAGTGGGACATCTCTGTTGGCTTCGGTATCCCTGAGCTTTAGCGGGGGTGTAAATAATCCAGGGTTCTGGCTCAGGATCGTTATTCAATGACCCTGGTTTCTGTAGATGTTTTGGAAGGACAGGTTCTGGCATGGTACTGATGGTCGAATCTCCTGCCAGCATTTGGGGGCGGATTTTCCCGTCCTTTGCGCTCCGTTCTTGTGCCCAGGAGCGGCAGCAATGGCGGCGGTGAGGTGTTCTGGGCGGGCGGCCAGCCTCCAGCGGCCCGCGGGGGGTTTCGGGGACGGTTTTGCGGCGACACGGAGCAGCACCGCCCGGCAGAGCTGCACCGGTGTGCAACGCCCCTGGTTGCGACACAGGCGCACTTTTTGACTCCCGCCCGACCCATCCGCCCCGCAGCGCGCCCCGCAGTGACCGCCTGTAAATACAGGCGGTCCAACATATACCGACTGCAGAGAGGTAAGTAATGCAGACCTAAGGTAAGTGTTGATTGTTTTTCTCTCTTAATTTTTTTGCGATTTATGTTGCAGTGGCATGGGCTATGTTTTGGGAATGTTTTTATGGGGGTTTTTCAGGTTTTTTCTCTCCCAGGCATCTCTCTCAGCGGACCGGCTCTTTAGCTCGGGAGTTTCCCACTCTAATGCCCAAGAGAGGTGTACAACGCCTCCCCTTAGCGCTGCGCTCCACGTTCAGGGCCCAGCTGACCAATTTTGATGACTGAGGCGCAAACTGTTCCCGGGCGAAAACTTTACCGCCTCAAAGTCATCAAAGCCGAAAATACAGTCCAAAGGATCACCCGCAAAAACAGCCTTTGGGCGATGCGACTTGGGGCTCCTGGCATCGGTAGACCTGCACTCCGGCAGGGCCTAGCACCTTCCTGGGGAGCAAAACTGGGAAAACCAAGTGGGATTTCCACTCGGAGGAGATGAAGCTCAGTTTGATTGCTACGTGTAGGAAAGCGGTGATTTAACCGTGTTTCTCTCTCAACAGCTGGACGTGAAGGGACAGATCGAGTCTGTCAATTTCTTCCTGTCTCCGCGACAAGTGCACCTGTTGCTGGACATGGTTGGCACCATTCTACTGCCAGGTCAGTCCTTGCCGTTCGTTTACATTTGCATTTCGACTGTATTGATTTCTCTTCCTGCTTCTGCCCGCCCTTGATCTGCTAAGCAGCACAACATCGTTCTCAGGCAATCTGCTCTGCGACCAGATGCCATCCAGGTGATCTAGAGTCACCACAGGGGTGACCCTCCCTCTCTGCAGTTCCCCCCCTCTCTCTCTCTCTCTCCCTATATGAGTCTCTGCATTCCCAGAACAATTCCCTTGGTTGGTCAACTGTGTTGCGGACATGTGCATGATTGGCCCGTTTCCCCAAACCAACTGGTGAGCAAGCCTCAGAAGAGGGGTTTCTGTTGGCCTGATGTGGACTCACCTGCTGTGTCGCGGTGATCTAGAGCTGGAACTCTGGTTCATCCCACCCACCCCCCACCACCTCCTCGACAGCACAATCCAATTGTAGCACCCAACTGCTACATCAGCTGAAGGCTACCAAATCAGCTCCGACCTCTAAATGTTTGTAACTGCCTATTACATGTTACTGCTTTCCCCTCAAGTCCGCCGAAAACAGTTGGCTTATGTCAGCAGAAAGTGTTCTGATTTTTTTTTTTTTAATTCATTCTTGGGGTATGGCTGTCGTTGGCAAGGCTGGCAATTATTGCCCGTCCCTAGCTTCCCCAGAACTGAGTGTCTTGTTAAATGTCAACTATATCAGTGTGGGGACTGGAGTCACATATCGGACCAGACCGGGAAAGGGAGGCAGATTTCCTTCCCCAAAGGACATTAGTGAACCAGTTTTGGGTTTACAACCACAATCTGACAGCTTCATGGTCACTTTTAGAATCATAGAAATTTATGGCACAGAAGGAGGCCATTTGGCTCATCATTTCTGTGCCGGACCAAAAAAGAGTTATCCAGCCTTATCCCACTTTCCAGCTCTTGGTCCGCAGCCTTGTAGGTTACAGCACTTCAAGTGCATATCAAAGTACTTTTCAAATGCGATGAGACCCCAGCTTTTTATTTCCACATTTTTTTCCCACAAGTTAATTCAAATTCTCAAAGAGGCCATGATGGAATTTGAGCTCACGTTCTCTGGATTATCAGTCCAGTAACAGAACTGCTTCCCTACCGTACTCTTGTGGATTAATTTAATGTTATATAAAACCCTTCATTCTGGTTCATTTTGGAGAAACTATCTTGCCAGTTGGGTTTTGCTGCGTTATTCCAAGTCAGGCTGGACGACTGAGAGTAGATCGAGCAAAGAATGCAGCATATGAGTTACCTTCAAGAGGTTGGTGATTGCAACAGCTGCAATTTGAGATGTTACTGTATCTGAACTTGAATGTTACTGCTCCATCATTAGCCAGCTTCTGATGTGGGTGAAAGGTTTACAAAGAGCCCGAAAGTACAACTAGAAGCCACCCTGTTATCATTGTAGCAAAACAGTCAGCGGATGAATCAATCCTCATTGTTGGAACCTATGGAATTCTCTACCCCAGAAGGCTGTGGATGTTCAGTCGTTGAGTATATACAAGACTGAGATCGATAGATATTTGGAATCCTAAGGGAATCCAGGAACAGGGGGTTAGGCCAGGAAAGTGAAGTTGAGGAAGATGATCAGCCAGGATCTCATTGAATGGCAGAGCAGGCTCAAGGGGCCGAATGGCCAGCTCCTGCTCCTATTTCTTATGTTCTTATTATCTTCAAGGCAATGCAGCTGCTGTGATTGGCATGTTTAGGGTCATAGGGCTAGAATTTCCACTCCATTTCTGGCGGGTTTCTCAGCAATACTGCTCGTTTTCGGCGGAAAACCACCCGGCGAAAGTTTACACTTCATTTCTCAGAGTTCCGCCGGTGTTTTCAAAATATCGCTGGGGAATGGACTGCTGGCGTGCGGCGCCGAAAAAAACGCAGACACCCAAGTTTGGGCTCAGCGGTGACCCGTAGGTAAGATCGAAAAAACTGCCCACAAAAAGCAGCCGGAGCTGAGTGGTCAGTAAGTAGCCCCGCAAAGAAAGGGAAGTTGAAGTGTATTTTATAATTATTTTTGAATTCTTTTACAGCGGTTAACTTAAAAAGGGTCTTGAGCATGTTTTCTGATTTATTTTTTTAATTTTTTGTTTCTTGGAAAGAAATATTTTTTGTGTTTTTTTTTCTCCCTCCCTTGGCCCAACCGCAGCCTCGGTCTAAGTTTGAGTAATTACCGCCCATTTTGATTAAGAACCGCCCAATTTGCCAAGAATGGCGTTTAACCGCCAAGAGTCTGCATGCAAGATTAATTTTCTTGTCGGGCGATATTTTTTCCTTTTTTTTGGTGCAAATTTTCGCCGGCATTCATTTAAGAATCTTAACTATCTTTTTGGGCGGCAATCCGGTGGTGGCGGGTTTTATGGAAAGTCTAGCCCATAGTTCTTTACATCGAGGGTTGTTGGAGTCACCGAAAATTGTTTTGGTAGAGATCATTGTATCTTTTAAGGGAAAAAAATGGATCAATAATTCCAACAGAGGAAGATGCAGAGTTAGAGCAGGGAAGCCGGACTGCTTTTGCAAAGAGCCAGTACAGAGAGGATGGCTCCAATGGCCTCCTTCTATGCTGTAAACTTCCGTGGTTCTATAGTCAGGTTGGTTCAATAGGTCGCACTCCGCTCTTGGACAAAGCTTGTAAGTTTGGAACCAGAAACATAGAAAATAGGTGCAGGAGTAGGCCATTCGGCCCTTCGAGCCTGCACCACCATTCAATAAGATCTTGGCTGATCATTCACCTCAGTACCCCTTTCGTGCTTTCTCTCCACACCCCTTGATCCCTTTAGCCGTAAGGGCCACATCGAACTCCCTTTTGAATATATCTAATGAACTGACATCAACAACTTTCTGTGGTAGAGAATTCCACAGGTTCACAATTCTCTGAGTGAAGAAGTTTCTCCTCATCTCGGTCCTAAATGGCTTACCCCTTATCCTTAGACTGTGACCCCCTGGTTCTGGACTTCCCCAACATCGGGAACATTCTTCCTGCATCTAACCTGTCCAATCCCATCAGAATTTTATATGTTTCTATGAGATCCCCTCTTATTCTTCTAAATTCCAGTGAAGGATTCCAAGAAAGACTTGCATTTATATAGCGTCTTTCACGGCCACTGACCGTCCCAAAGAGCGTTGCAGCCAATTAAGTACTTTTTGAAGTGTAGTCACTGTTGTAATGTAGGAAGCGCAGCAGCCAATTTGCACACAGCAAGCTCCCACAAACTGCTCCCACACCAGATCCTACGTTTGTAATGTAGGTTGACATTCCATTGTAGCATAGAGGGAGTGCTGCATTGTTGGGAGATGCCCCATCTGCCTGTTCAGCTGGACATTAAAGATTCCATGGCAATCTTCAAAAAAGATAAGGGAGTTTGCCTGGTGTCATGACCAACATGCTTCCCTCAACCAAACAACAGCATTTATATAACGACTTTAACGTAGTAAATTGCCCCAAGGAGCTTCACAGTAGCGTTATCGGACAGAATTTGACACTGAGCCACATATGGAGTTATTAGGACAAGTGATCAAGTGGTCAAAGAGGTATGTTTTAAGCAACAACTTAAACGAAGAGAGGGAGGTAGAGATTTGGAGAGATGTAGGGAGGGAATTTCAGAACTGAAGGTACGGCCGCCAATGGTGGAGCGATGAAAATCTGGGATGCACAAGTGACCAGAATTGGAGAATGGGTTGTGGGGCCATAAAACAGTACCAAAAACAGACTGACTGGTCATTCACAATAAGGTGCTGTCTAAATACAAATCTTTCTTTTGGGTTTCAAACTTAGAAGCTTTGTTCAAGGGTGCGACCTATTGAACCAACCTGACTATAGAACCATGGAAGTTTACAGCATAGAAGGAGGCCATTTGAGCTCTTTGCAGAAGCAATCCGGCTGCCCTGCTCTCGCTCCCCGTAGCACTGCATCTTTCGTCAGTTGATGTGAATGGTCTGCTGAAGATGGAGCAATTATTTAGTTGTCTTTGGCTTGTTCAGGGTGCGCAGAGGCAACAGCCGTTCAATCGAAGAGCCGGAGGAATCGGCCGATGCAGCAAGAGGATCAATATCTGATTCAAATGGAGCTCAACCGATATCTGCAGAAGGAGAAGCTGTCCCCTGGCATCTCGGCAGAACAGAGCTATTACGAGACTGAAACCGTTCGAACAACTTCAAGCCGCGGTATGGTACACGCACAAAAACACCACTTCAAACTAAAACATGATTAACTTTCACAAGCACAGATTCACACTGAGATCCTGTACACACACTCAGTCGCAACTTCACACTGACATATCTGGTGCACGCTCACAAACACATCACACTGACATCTTGCACACACACTCAAACACAACATGACACCGATCTGGAACACACGAATACAACATGACAATTATATCTCATACTTTGTGTCAGTCGTGGCTCAGTGGGTAGCACCCTCGCCTCTGAGTCAGAAGGCTGTGGGTTCCAGAGACTTGAGGCTTCGAGGGACTATGATGATGAGAGACTTGAGCACAAAAATCTACGCTAGCACTCCAGTGCAGTACAAAGGGAGTATAAATTGACTGCTGTATTTCCTAAATTACCACAGTGACTACGCTTCAAAAGTACTTCATTGGCTGTAAAATGCTTTGGGACATCCAGTGGTTGTGAAAGACGCTATATAAAAATCCAAGTCTTTTTCCTATGTAAATGCAAGTCTTTCTTTCACAAACACAACATCATACTGAGATCTGGGACACACTCACATACAGCATCACACAGATCTAATATACATAAGCAGACACACCAGGTATGCAAAATCAATCACCTGAACTGTTCAGTCAATCACTGCAGCCTGTATCCGGTCAGAAGCTAATGGTTGGGTTATCAGAATTGACTTTTTTTTTGCTTCTTGAGAATACCAGCCAGGTCCCATTGTGTCTTTGTGGTTGATAAACGGCAATTTCGACTAGATGGAAAAAGCTGAACTTCAGTCACCTGGCTCTTGTGGCATGGCATGGCCCACAGGATGTGATTGGGGAAAGGGGTTGATTGATAGCTCCTTGGCCTAGTTCAGCAGTTGTTCCAGTAGTTTGGAATTGAAGAGCCTCAACTATAAGTTTGTGTGTTCTGGCCATTGGCCCAACTTCAGTTTTCTGGAAGAAAGGGGAGACTTTAGGAGAATCTTTTTATATAATATGTATTTGAGGATTGTTAGGACATAATTTGACCTGCCAGAAACAATGGTGGAAACAGAATCCATAATAGCTTTTAAAAGGGAAATGGATAAATATTGGAAAAAGAACATTCTTAAAACGGTGTGAGGAAAAAGAAGGGGCAGTTAAGTTGATACTGGGTAACTTCAGGAGCAGGAGTCGGCCATATGGCCCCTTGAACATGCTCCGCCATTTAATATGGCTAATCTTCGACCTCAACTCCACTTTCCTGCCTGATCCCCATATCCGAGAGTCCAAAAATCTAGCGATCTCAGCCTTGAATATACTCAATGACTCAGTAACCACAGCCCTTTGGGTAGAGAATTCCAAAGATTCACAACCCTCTGAGTGAAGAAATTCCTCCTCATCTCAGTCTTAAATGGCCGACCCCTTATCCTGAGAGTATTCCCCCTGGTTCTGAACTCTCAACACCTACCCTGTCAATCCCCCTCAGAATCTTTTATGTTTCAATGTGATCACCTCTCATTCTTCTAAACTTTAACACTGACAAGGCTGCATTTATTACCATTCCCTAGCTGCCCTAAGATGATGATGGTGGGTCTTCTCCTTGAACTGTGAAGTCCTGGGGGTGAAGGAGCTTTACAATGGTGCTAGCTCGGCCAATACTAGTATTACCTATATGATCAAAGTATCAAATTCTAATGGATCAAACCCATTAAACTCGAGGTGATGCTACACGCTAACAATGAAAGTGCAATCACTGGTGCATGTTTCTGTTGTTGATTACAGTGAGTTGCTTAGCGATTAAATGGGCCGTAAGATGAACATTTAGTACATTGATAATACTTTGTTCCCATTCCAAGCCCCCCCTCCTATTCCAGATGAGATTGAATGGGTGCTGGTGCCCTTGCTCTAATTGTTCTTCAGACAGTGAGTGCCAACAGGCTATTCCACAGTGGTGGCATCACAGCCGAACCCGAAGCCTTGCAGCAGGGATCACCGGATTCAGAAGCAGAAACTGGGGCTGTTTAACTCTACTCTAATCCGGGCATTCAATCCAGTGGTAGCCCTTAATCACTTCCTCCGCCGCTGAGCCAAGCTAACTCAACAAAGGGGGAGGGGGGGGGGGGGGGGGGGTTAACCATTTATTGCTTACACCAGTCCTCAGCTTAGCCAAAAAAGTTGGGTGTTTAGTTCTGAGTATACCTCATTTATTTACCTTTTCATTTCTCACAGCAGAAGATGAGGTCTTCTTCTCAATGGCAGACATGGAAATGTCAAACAGCGTGGCCTCCCTTCCACCCCTTGGAGAACCAACTATTGATATGGAATTATCATTGACCAGCACGCATGCCAACTCAGCAGGCAGCTCTCCGCAGAATGCTACAGGGGTAAGCAAGAGAGAATGTACGCCAATATATATATGTAATGGTAGTGCAGTGGCTATATTCGGTCGTGCGGTGGCTACGTCACATTTATCCACATTATACTTCATCTGCCATGCATTTGCCCACTCACCTAACCTATCCAAGTCACTCTGCAGCCTCATAGCATCCTCCTCGCAGCTCACACTGCCACCCAACTTAGTGTCATCCGCAAATCTGGAGATACTGCATTTAATCCCCTCGTCTAAATCATTAATGTACAGTGTAAACAGCTGGGGCCCCAGCACAGAACCTTGCGGTACCCCACTAGTCACTGCCTGCCATTCTGAAAAGTTCCCATTTACTCCTACTCTTTGCTTCCTGTCTGACAACCAGTTCTCAATCCACGTCAGCACACTACCCCCAATCCCATGTGCTTTAACTTTGCACATTAATCTCTTGTGTGGGACCTTGTCGAAAGCCTTCTGAAAGTCCAAATACACCACATCAATTGGTTCTCCCTTGTCCACTCTACTGGAAATATCCTCAAAAAATTCCAGAAGATTTGTCAAGCATGATTTCCCTTTCACAAATCCATGCTGACTTGGACCTATCATGTCACCTCTTTCCAAATGCGTTGTGTCGTCCAAGCCTTTCTGCACACGGGCATGGACTGCTTCATTATCTGAGGAGTTGTGAATAGCACTGAGCACTGTGTAATCATCAGCGAACATCTCCATTCTGACCTTGTGATGGAGGGAAGGTCATTGATGAAGCAGCTGAAGATGTGCCTAGGATACTGACCCGAGGAACTCCTGCAGCGATGTAATGGGGCTGTGATGATTGACCTCCAACCACCACAACCGCCTTCCTTTATGCTCAGTATGACTCCAGCCAGTGGAAAGTCTTTCCCCTGATTCCCTTGACTTCAATTTTACTGATGTCAAACTTGGTCAAGGGCAGTCACTCTCACCTCACCTCTGGAATTCAGCTCTTTTGTCCATGTTTGAACCAAGGCTGTAAATGAGGTCTGGAGCCGAGTGGTTCTGGTGGACCCCAAACTGGGCATCAGTGAGCAGTTTATTGGTGAGTAAGTGGCGCTTGATAGCAATGTCGCGCTCTCCCCCCCGCTCGTGCTCGCTCTCTCTCCCCGCCTTCTCTCGCTCTCTCTCCCCGCCTTCTCTCGCTCTCTCCCCCTGCCCGCGCTCGCTCTTTCACCCTCCCCACCTTCTCGCTCTCTTTCCCCCCCCCCGCCTTCTCTCGCTCCCCCCCCCCCTCCCTGCCTTCTCTCTATCTCCCTCCCTCCCCGCCTTCTCCCCCTCTCCCCCGCTTTCTCTCTCCCCCACCCCTGCGCTTTCTATTTCCTTTTTCTCTTCCTCCCGCTTTCTCTCTCCCCCTCTTTCTCTTTCTCTTTCTCTTTCTCTCTCTGTCTCGTGCTCTCATCACTTTGTGTTTATTTGTGGGCTGGTACCAGGAAAATTGCTGGATTGTTGTTAAAAACCCAACTGGTTCACCGCTGTGCTTCAGGGAAAGGAGCCTGCTGTGCTGGGTCTGGGTGATATGTGACTCCAGTCCCACACTGTGTGATTGACTTACGATGTCCTTTATAGTGGCCCAGCGATCTAGTCGGCTCTAAAGAATCGCTACAGAACATAATCATTAGAGAAATGATGACATGATTCCTTATTAAATTTTTTAGTGACTATCTTATATTTCCCACACAGACTGCTTGTTAGCTGCACAATGGGAAAATCATTCATGAGCGGAAATTTGAAAGTGCCGCACAGCCCCTTAAAGAGGCCATGCACCCCCCATAAAATTAGAGGGAACATTGTTTATGATCCTTAGTTTTGGTGTTCCCCACAAGTGGAAACCTCTCGTCCATGTCCACCCTCTCAAACCCTTTCATAGTTTTAAAGACCTCTATCAGGTCACTGCTCAGCCTTCTAATTTCTAGAGAAAAGAGCCCCAGCCTGTTTAATATTTCCTGATAACTATGACCTCTCAGTTCTGGTATCATCCATGTAAACCTTTTTTGCACTTTCTCCAATGCCTCTATATCCTTTTTATAATATGGCGACCAGAACTGTGCACAGTGCTCCCAAGTGTGGCCTAACCAAGGTTCGATATAAGTTTAACATAACATCTCTGATTCACAATTCTGTCCCTCCAGAAATGAACCCCAGTGCTTTGTTTTTTTTATGCAATTAAATGCGGCCTTGTCAGCATCACTTACATCCTGAGATACTCTGAGATTGACACAAAACTAACATGTAAAATGAATCTTTGCCCTTGTTTTAGTTTCCCACATCGTGGGATGATTACCTGGATCGCTCTGAACAAGGGGGCCGAGGGGTTCGGCAGTCGGCATTTAACTCCAAAGAGTTGCCAATAATACAGAGACCTCTCCGATCAAGCAGTAAGTTGCAAAACATACTTGCATGCGGCTGTGTACTGTTCAATGGAAGCAGGACCCTGAGGCAGGCTTGTCAACGTTGAGGAAATATTAGGAATCGTTTAAGTGAGACTTTTATAAGTGACGTGCATCAAAGCAAGTGACAAATGTAAAGTATAATGAGTGAGTGTCGATGAGCAACACTTGTTCTGTTGAGGATAGCAGCTAAACACGATCATTCGACATCTCCCCCTCCACTCAAGGCTGGCTGCTTAATTTGTTGTGTCTGTAAATCTCAGCAGGGTTCAATCTGCTGAAGGGACTCAGGAGTTTACACACAGGAGCTCAAACTGAGGTTTTCTACCTCAGTTGTGTCGTGGAATAAATGAGCAGCGAAGGACATTGAAGTTAACGGTAGACGTGTTGTGCGGAGGATGGCCCTGAGTTTGCAGCCACGGCCCTTCACGTGTTGATACGATGCCAAGGCTTTACCCACAGGGATGGACAGATAATCAGAGGGAGTTTGTCCTTGGGCAGCTCGTGTGCGCCTCCCAGTGGCCGGCCTTGGCCAGAGATGTGGAACGAGGTGGAGATAGTACGTGGTGCTGTAAATGAAGTGTGGAAGGAGTGAATTTCCGTTTGTAAATAGCACTGGCCTTGCAGCAGCACATCTACACACTCCCACGCGCCCCTCAAACCCTGCAGGGCTGGGTGGTGGGTTAGAGCAAGGAAGAGATGAGGAGCTCTGCAGTTTGGAGTTCCTGGAAAAGGCTGGGTGCAATGGGTCTTGGTTTCAACAGAGTGAGTGTGCAGGGAGCAGGACACGTGGGAGTGTGTAGATGTGCTGCTCCAAGGCCTGTGCTGTTTACAAACTGAAATTCATTCCTTCCACACTTCATTTACAACATCACATACTGCCTCCACCTCGTCCCACATCTCCAGCTAAGGCCGGCCACTGGGAGGTGCACACGAGCTGTCCAGGGACATAGTGTAATGTAGCCAAGTTTGCTGATGATACAAAGATGGGTGGGGAAAGCAAAATCTGAAAAAAGGATATAGACAGGCTCAGTGAGTGAGCAAAAATCTGACATGGAGAATAATGAGGGAAAATGTGAGGTTATCCACTTTGGCAGAAATAATAGAAAAGCAAATTCTAATTTAAATGGAGAAAAATTGCAAAGTGCTGCAGTACAGAGGGACCTGGGGGTCCTTGTGCATGAAAGACAAAAAGTTAGTATGCAGGTACAGCAAGTGATCAGGAAGGCAAATGGAATGTTGGCCTTTATTGCAAGGGGGATAGAGTATAAAAGCAGAGAAGTCCTGATACAACTGTACAGGGTATTGGTGAGGCCACACTTGGAGTACTGCGTACAGTTTTGGTCTCCATATTTAAGGAAGGATATACTTGCATTGGAGACTGTTCAGAGAAGGTTCACTAGGTTGATTCCAGAGATGAGGGGGTTGACTTATGAAGATAGGTTGGGCCTATACACATTGGAGTTCAGAAGAATGAGAGTGATCTTATTGAAACATACAAGTTAATGAGGGGACTCGACGAGGTGGATGCAGAGAGGATATTTCCACTCATAGGGGAAACTAAAACTAGAGGACATATAAGTCTCCAAATCAGGGGTCGCCGATTTAAAATTGAGATGAGGAGGAATTTCTTCTCTGAGGGTTGTAAATCTGTGGAATTCTCTGCCCCAGAGAGCTGTGGAGGCGCTGGGTCATTGAATATATTTAAGGCGGAGATAGACAGATTTTTGAGCGATCAGGAAGTAAAGGGTTATGGGGAGCGGGCAGGGAAGTGGAGCTGAGTCCATGATCAGATCAGCCATGGTCTTATTAAATGGCGGAGCAGGCTCGAGGGGCCAGGTGGCCGACTCCTGCTCCTATTTCTTATGTCCTTATGACAGTGTGTAGGACAGGTGGAGTAACAAGAGAGGAAAGTTAATTGGGGGAGTGATTGTAGTATCGATAAAATAAAGAAACAAGAAAAGATGGAGGTTTGAGGTAAATTGAGAGAGAGAGAGAGGAGCTTTTTTCTTGTATGTTTTTCACAGAATTAATTTACTGTAACTACCTGTAAAGTTTCCCCTCCTTGTCTTTCAGGTCTCCCTTCCAAATCGCACCCCATCGATGAATCCAGACCCAAGGTTGTGATCCAGCTGGAGATTGGCAGTCTCTCTGTGTCCATGCTGCACATTGATCCACTGCCACCGCCCGAGAACCCCTTGCACCTTGACCCCCTGACGAAGATGGCCTCCCATTTCTTTGAGCAGTTGAAGACCCTCGATCTGTCTCAGTTCCCAGCGAGGGATTTCCACGTGCTCCGACCCAAGTTTGCCGCGGCCTGTCCCCATGACCACCTCCGGTAAGTGCAGCATTGCGTTGTTTTCTGCACTCCGTCCTGTACCTGCCCAGCACTGTCTCTAGAAAATGGTGTCCATTCTGATAGCTCAATAATCCAACCCACCCAAACAGGTCTCTGTTGTATCCCCTCATAGTCGGCATTTTTCCAGGTAATGAATAGGCTGAAAACTTCCTATAATTTTCGTGGCCATCCTCGAGAACGTCTGCAGAGCCTCGGTATACCACACCATGGGCCCAAGTTTCCACACGCGCCTAGAACGGCGCAGTGCCGACCTGGACGCCCGTTTTTCGCGCCACAAAGTGCGCCTAAAAAAAATCCTCGGTATTCTCCACCTCCCTGCAGGTCCTCTGGCCCTCGGCGCAGCCAGCACGAGCTGTGGGGGGCGGAGCCAGGTCCCTGCGCTGAAAACAGTGCCGGGACCTCTGCACAAGTGCGTTAGTGGGCACGCAAGTGCAGTAGCTCCAGACGCCCAAAACTGTGTGGGAGGGGCCCGAAGCACGCAGCCCCTAGCCCTGGCCCAATGGCCTCACTGGGGCTGCGTGAATAAGGCTCCTCCCACGGCCAGCTCCTGCTCCCCCCCCCGCCGACCAGACCAGACCCGACACCCGCTCCCCGCCGCCTCCGGACCAGACCCGACACCCGCGCCCCCCCCCCACCCCCAACTGACCCGACCCCAGCTCCTGTTCCCGCTCCCCGCCCCCCCGACTGGACCTGACCAGACCCTACCCGCGCTCCTGTTCCCGCCTCCCTGACTGGACCCGACCCGCGCTTCCGCCCCCCCGACCCAACCCTCCCCCCCCCCCCCCCCCCCCCACTGGACCCGACCCGACTCCCACTGGACCCGACCCGACTCCCACTGGACCCGACCCGACTCCCACTGGACCCGACCCGACTCCCGCTCCCGGACTGGATCCGACCTGACCTTCCCCCCCTCCCTCCCTCCCTCCCTCTCCCTCTCTCTCTCTCTCTCTCTCTCTCTCTCTCTCTCTCTCTCTCTCTCTCTCTCTCTCTCCCCCCCCCCCCCCTCTCTCCCTCCCCCCGACCCGAACCGAACCTCCCCGACCCGACCCAACGCCACCTACCTGTAAATCTGGTGCTGGGGACGGGCCCTGCCCGAAGTCTCGGGCCGGCCCGTTCAGCCTTCGGTCCCGAAAGGCCTGCCTGAAGCACTTTCACACAGGTAGGAAGATGGTTTATTTAATCTTTTCTTTGCTTATAAATGTTTATTCAGGTTGGATTTATTTGTATAAGTATAAATAAGGATTTATTATATAATTTAATGACTTCCCTTGCCCCCCACCTCGTTCTGGACGCCTGATTTGTAACCTGCGCCTGATTTTTTAATGTGTAGAACAGGTTTTTTCAGTTCTACAAAAATCTTCACTTGCTCCATTCTAAGTTAGTTTGGAGTACGTTTTCACTGTGGAAACTTTCAAATCAGGCGTCAGTGGCCGGACACGCCCCCTTTTGAAGAAAAAATTCTGTTCCAAAGTAGAACTGTTCTACCTGACTAGAACTGCAGAAAAAAAATGTGGAGAATTGCGATTTCTAAGATAGTCCGTTCTCCACCAGTTGCTCCTAAAAATCAGGCGCAAATCATGTGGAAACTTGGGCCCCATATGAGGGGTTCAAAAATGTTCTAATGCTCTCCTTGCCAGCCTCCCATCTTCCACCCTCCATAAACTGGGCTCATCCAAAACTCTGCTGCCGTGTCCTAACTCGCACCAAGTCCTATTCACTCATCACCCCTGTGCTCACTGGTCCAGCACCAACTCAACTTTAAAATTCTCATAATTGAGTTCAAATCTCTCCATGGCCTTGCCCTTACCTACCTCTAAAACCTCCTCAGGCCCTGCAGCCCTCCGAGATCTCTGCGCTGCTCTAATTCTGGCCTCTTGTGCATCCCAGATTTCCATTGCTCCACCATTGGCGGCCGTGCCTTCAGCTGCCTGGGCCCTACACTTGAGAATTCCCTCATACTTTCCACCTCTCTACCCCTCTCTTCCTTTAAGATGCTCCTTAAAAACTCTTTGACCAAGCTTTTGGTCACCTTTCCTAATGCGTGGCTTGGTGTCAATTTTTGTCTGCTGATTGCTCCCGTGAAGTGCTTTGGGAAGGTTTTACTGCATTAAAGGCGCCATATTGTTGTTGTCGGTAATGCGAGTTCTGAGTTGTAGATGTTTTGGAATTGAACTTGCTCGTTACTGTTCCACAGGCTCTTTGCAACTGGCATAAAGCTGAACTACGAGCAGCGACGGGGCACCAGCTCTCGAAGCCTAAACACGGACGTCTCCGTTAACTGGATGGAGCTGCTGGAATGTCTCTTCCCTTTGGGTTTGCGGACTGTCATGCCCCAATATACCGAGGTGAGAACCATGGGTGCTGGCGTAGGCAGACACTAGCTTGTGCACACACTCGGACACTCCTAGTACGCAAGCCACGACTGACTTCCCTCCCTGCGACTTCATCTTTGTCACTTTGTTTGGTTCATAAAGTGGAAAGCGTGTTTTCTGTAAAACTTCCTCCTGTGAATGTATGTGCTCACGGTGACGGCTGGGGAAGACTATGGTTTCTCTGCCTTCCCAGTGTTTAGATGGAGGATAGTGTGGGTTACCCAACATTCTGTCGGACAAACAGTCTGACAGCAGCGAGTCAATGAGCGATGTTGGAGAGGAAGAGCTAACTGGTTGGTGCTGGAGAATGGAGTGGTCAATTTTGGGCTTTCAGTTTCAGTATCACTTAGTTCTAGGTCAGATATGGCAGGGTAAGAGAGGTAGATAAGTTCTGTCTGCTTTTGATTATTCGTTCCTGGGATGTGGGCGTCGCTGGCTAGGCCGGCATTTATGGCCCATCTCTAATCACGCTTGAGAAGGTGGTGGTGAGCCGCCGCCTTGAACCGCTGCAGTCCGTGTGGTGAAGGTGTTCCCACAGTGCTGTTAGGGAGGGAGTTCCAGGATTGTGACCCAGCGACGATGAAGGAACGGCCGATATATTTCCAAGTCAGGATGGTGTGTGACTTGGAGGGGAACGTGGAGGTGGTGGTGTTCCCATGCGCCTGCTGCCCTTGTCCTTCTAGGCGGTAGAGGTCGTGGGTTTGGGAGGTGCTGCCGAAGAAGCCTTGGCGAGTTGCTGCAGTGCATCTTGTAGATGGTACACACTGCAGCCAGGGGGCGCCGGTGGTGGAGGGAGTGAGTGTTGAAGGTGGTGGATGGGGGGCCGATCAAGCGGCTGCTTTGTCCTGGATGGTGTCGAGCTTCTTGAGTGTTGTTGGAGCTGCACCATCCAGGCAAATGCAGAGTATTCCATCACACTCCTGACTTGTGCCTTGTAGATGGTGGAAAGGCTTTGGGGAGTCAGGAGGTGAGCCATTTGACGCAAATAGCCAGCTTCTGACCCGCTCTTTCCCAAAAATCACAAGAGAACCATTTACTGCTGTGCTAGTGTGACATTTCTCCATTACCAGTACCTTCCATTTCTGTGGTCCCGCTGTGAGCGAGAGTGCCAGTTACTGTTAAATTGAGGGCAGTTTGAGCTGTGCGCCGGTGATCAATCTCGCTGAGATTGTTCAAACTTATCTCACCAGCAGGTCACAGTCACAGGAGACTTTGGACGGGTCAGTCTGGGCTGGATTTGAACCCATGTCCCAGAATGGTCAGTTATGTATCTCATTTTATGGTTACAGTGTTAACAGAGATCAGATGAAACTCTTTCTCTACTTGTTTTCTTGTTTGTTTTGGCAGCTGATCACGTTTCAGTCCGTGGGCGAGACTGGAGCTTCTCCCACACCTTCTGTACAGCTTCATTACAAACACATCGACCGAAGAGGAGTCCAGGTACGTAACCGTTCACTCACAGCTTCAGCCCTGGGGCTGACAGGCCGTGAGGACAGTCTATTGAGAATTCAATCTCATTTTGTTTGCAAAAAAGATTAGAATTATCCAATAATTTGAAGTAAGCAACTTTGAATTAAGAGAAGAACTCTGTAATAACCACGTACTTTCTCGCGTACAAGAGTCAAGTGTTCTGCTTGAATTGTTTAACTTAGCGTTGGAACTTGTTGCTCTTTTACCACTTTTGTTCCAATTTTCTACCGACTTCCGAAGGCACCGGGGTAGATTATAGAAACATAGAAAATAGATGCAGGAGTAGGCCATTCAGCCCTTCGAGCCTGTACCACCATTCAATAAGATCATGGTTGATCATTCCCTCAGTACCCCTTTCCTGCTTTCTCTCCATACCCCTTGATCCTTTTAGCCGTCAGGGCCATGCCCAACTCCCAGCTGTAAAACTGATGTTGCAAGATCAGTGGGAATGGAAATGGGGCAGGTTTCAATAACGGGCAGCCGATTCGCTGCACCTGGGCAGCAGGTTGAAAATCTACCCCACTGTCTCATTCTGCACAGGCTGGAGCTCACACAAGGGTCCAGTCTTCCTGAGTGAGCTTGCACACGGAACAACAGAAAATAAAGAATTCCTCTCCGACCCTCTTAGACAATTGAAACTAGTCCAGGAGATCATTCTGGCCCTGATTAATGTTATACGGCCCCTACCTTTTCTACCAGGTGATCTCCACCCCAGCCAGAAACGGGTCCAGCCCTTGCTTGAAGGAATTTGGTGAATCAGCGATCACCACACGAGCCGGCAGCCTGAGAGAGGTTCATTATTCTCTGGGAAAAGAACCACCTCCTAATATCGAACCTAGTTCTACCTTTACATAAGCTTTTACCCAACAGGTCATAGGGGATCTCTGAGATCATCCAATTTCTGCTTTTGACGTATTATTTCTGTTGCTAAATATTTACTAGTACAGGTTGGACCTCCTGTGGTCTGGCACCCTTGGACCTGACCGGTGCCAAAATAGAGAATTTTCCGAACCACGGAAGGTCACGCCTAGCCTAGGCTTACCGGTACCTGTCGATAGTGTCCAGGCTCCTGCGTGTGTGTGCGTGCTGGCAGCCTGTGGGCGGCTCCCTCAACACCTGCGCACACACTCACTGACTGACAATCGCTCTAGCCAATCGTCGCACACACTCACTGACTGACAGCCGCTCCAGCCAATCGCCACACACGCTCACTGACTGACAGCCGCTCCAGCCAATCGCCGCGCACACTCACTGACTGACAGCCGCTCCAGCCAATCGTCACACACACTCACTCACTGACTGACAGCCGCTCCAGCCAATCGCCGCGCACACTCACTGACTGACAGCCGCTCCAGCCAATCGCCACACACACTCACTGATTGACAGCCGCTCCAGCCAATTGCCACACACACTCACTCACTGACTGACAGCTGCTCCAGCCAATCGTCATACACACTCACTGACTGCCGCTCCAGCCAATCGTCGCACACACTCACTGACTGACAGCCGCTCCAGCCAATCACCACACGCGTGCCACAGTAGCAACCGAGCCCACTTTCTGAAACACCATTTAAAGTTACAGACCCATGGCACAGCCCCCGGCCAGCACTTTGCACACTCAGATTGCACAGATAACACATTGCAACACTCACTGAGATGGCACAGATTAACTTCAGACTGCAAAACTCACTGAGATTGCATTTCAAACTCATAGGCTGCGAAACTTATTTTTTTATAAACCCTTCTCTCCCTCAGACCCAACTAATGCCAAACGACGGCTGTTTCCGGACCAGAGAGGTCCAACTTGTAAATGTTTTCCAGAAATAATAGCCCTATCTACCCTAGGGTAGCTGACACCATCATTCAAAAGTCCCCAGGTCCCCAGAAGTGTGCCAATATCTACAACAATGTGTTCGTATTTGCAGGGCAATCCCACACAACAACAACAACTTGCCTTTATACAGAACCTGAATATGGAAAAATGTCCCAAGGCACTTCGTGGATAATTGATATTTCAAAACTTGAAAACCTAATTAGTTAAATAAAATCCAACCGCGATGGCAGGGCGGGTGATGTGTTGCAGCTGTAGCATGTGGGAGCTGGTGGCCACCCGTGTGCTCCACGGCGACCACATCTGCAGTAAGTGTTGGCAGCTCGAGGAACTTTGGCTTGGAGTTGATGAGCTGGTGTCCGAGCTTTGGACACTGCGATACACCAGGGAGGGGGAGAGTTGCCTGGACACTTCGTTCCAGGAGGCAATCACACCCCTTAGGTTAAATACTTCAAATTTGGTCCGTAGTCAGGGACAGGAAGGTGTGGCTACGAGTAAGGCAGTATGGGGATCCAGAAGATAGCATTGGAGGAGCCGCAGCCCTTGCACTTGTCCAACAGGAACGAGGTTTTTGCAGCCTCTGTGGACGAGAGCAGGGACTGCAGGGAGGATGAGCAAACTGACCACCGCACCGTGGTACAAGGGGCCATTCAAGTTGGGGGAGTAAATGTATTAGTGGTAGGAGACAGTTAGGGGGATAGAAACTGTTCTCTGCGGCTGAGAGCATGAGTCCCGATGGCTGTGTTGACTGCCCGATGCCAGGGTTAAGGCCATCTCCTCTGGGCTGGAGAGGAACTTGGAGTGGGAGGGGAAAGATCCAGTTTTCGTGGTCCACGTAGGTACCAACAACAAAGAAAGAGGTTCTGCTGAGGGAGTATGAGCAGATAGGGGCTAAATTAAAAAGCAGAACCACAAAGATAATAATCTCTGGATTACTACCTGAGCCACGAGCAAATTGGCATAGAGTCAATAAGATCAGAGGTGTGAATATGTGGCTCAAAGATTGGTGTGGGAGAAATGGGTTTCGATCATGAGGCACTGGCACTAGTACTGGGGAAAGAGGGAGCTGTTTGGTTGGGATGGGCTTCACTTGAACCTTGCTGGGACCAAATAACTAGGGCTGTCGATAGTGTGGGGGCGGGCTCAGGTGAGGAGAAATTTTAAAAGTCAAAGAGAAAGGAGAAGGCAGTAGTGCAGGGCAGCGATAGGGGTGATGATAACCAGAGTGTGACGGGAAGGGACAGAGCATATACACATAAATATTCACCAGCAAATAGGGTCACCAGAGTAGGGAAAAATGGTAAAAAGACAAATTTATAAGCTCTTTATCTGAATGCATGCAGTATTTGTAACAAGATAGATGAGTTTGACGGCACAAATAGATATAACTGGGTATGATCTGATAGCCATTACAGAGACGTGGTTGCAAGGTGACCAAGGCTGGGAACTGAATATTCAGGGGTATTTGACATTTCGGAAGTATAGGCAGAAAGGAAAAGGAGGTGAGGTAACTCTGTTAACAAAGAATGAGATCAGTGCAGTAGTGAGAAATTATATTGGCTCAGAAGATCAAGATGTAGAATCAGTTTGGGTGGAGATAAGAAATAATAAGGGAAATAAGTCACTGGTGGTAGTAGCCTATAGGCCCCCTAAAAGTAGTTATACTGTAGGACAGAGTATAAGTCAAGAAATAATGGTGGCTTGTATGAAAGGTACTGTAATAATCATGGCCAATTTTAATCTTCATATAGATTGGACAAATCAAATTGGCAGAATTGTGAACCTGTGGAATTCTCGACTACAGAAAGTTGTTGAGGCCAGTTCATTAGCTATATTCAAAAGGGAGTTAGATATGGCCCTTGCGGCTAAAGGGATCAAGGGGTAAGGAGAGAAAGCAGGAATGGGGTACTGAAGTTGCATGATCAGCCATGATCATATTGAATGGTGGTGCAGGTTCATAGGGCCGAATGGCCTGCTCCTGCACCTACTTTCTATGTTTCTTTGTTATCTCTGCTCTTCAGGATGATCCTGGTGTAATGGGTGGTTTTGTCAGAGGAGAGTGAGGCCCACCAGAGCTCGATATGGTCCAACCAGATGTGGTGAAATATGGCAAAGCCAGATGTGCTCAAATATGCACTGACCCTTTGAAATCAATTTTGTAGGTTCTAGTGTATATCTGAACATAGACAATCACTGAAAGATACACTGCCTTTTTTATTGGAGGTCGGGGGTTCACATGCTTTGTCTTTTCAGGGCATTCAAGGGAGACTCACGTCGGTGCCACAAAAGGCGGAGCTGCAGATCGAGCTCGGCCTGATTCAGTCGGAATTGGACATCAGCATTGTGGACAGACTCAACTCCTTACTGCAACCTCAGAAACTCGCGACTACAGAAATGATGGCATCGCACATGTACACCTCCTTCAACAAACACATCAGTCTGGTGAGTGCGGTGGGAACGATTACATTTTTGTGCACCATCATAGGAATCCCAGCCTGCTACTGCGTCCTGTTACTGGTGTTCTGGGACGGTTGAAATTTTGTCCCAAATCTACCAGAGGTAGATGAGATTATAATAATCAGGTAAAAATGGGTGGGATTTTACAATCCGGATCTCAAAAGTCCAAGATTCCCGTGACAATATAACAGAATTTGACTTACCTCATCGTACAGTGGACTGGTGGCCCCGATTGTAACTCCAACAGTGAGGAGTACGAATGTCTGGAGAGTGGGAGGCCAGTGTTAAATAGTGGAAATATTAGGATGGGTGAATATTCTGCAAATTTGCTTGATTATGTTTGGAGATCAGGCATTATAAGAACTTAACATAATAGGAGCAGAAATAAGCCATTTGGTCCTTCGAGCCTGCTCTGCCATTTAATAAGATCATGGTTAATCTGGACTCAGCTCCACCTCCCCGCCCGCTCCCCGTAACTCTTTATTCCCTTATCGCTCAAAAATCTGTCTATCTCCGCCTTAAATATATTCAATGACCCAGCCTCCACAGCTCTCTGGGGCAGAGAATTCCACAGATTTACAACTCTCTGAGGGAAGAATTCCTCCTCATCTCAGTTTTATTCCCCTAGTTTTTGGAAATATTCTCTCTGCATCCACCTTGTCGAGCCCCCTCATTATCTTATAAGTTTCAGTAAGATCACCTCTCATTCTTCTGAACTCCAGTGACTATAGGCTCAACCTATCTTCATAAGTCAACCCCTCATCTCCAGAATCAACCTAGTGAGCCTTCTCTGAACAGCCTCCAATGCAAGAATATCCTTCCTTAAATAAGGAGACCAAAACTGTACGCAGTACTCCAGGTGTGGCCTCACAATACCCTGTACAGTTGTAGCAGGACTTCTCTGTTTTTATACTCCATCCCTCTTGCAATAAAGGCCAACATTCCATTTGCCTTCCTGATTACTTGCTGTACCTGCATACTAACTTTTTGTGTTTCATGCACAAGGACCCCCAGGTCCCTCTGTACTGCAGCACTTTTCAATTTTTCCTCATTTAAATTATAATTTGCTTTTCTATTTTTTCTGCAAAATGGATAACCTCACATTTTCCCACATTATACTCCATCTGCCAAATTTTTGCCCACTCACTTAGCCTGTCTATATCCCTTTGCAGATTTTTTGTGTTCTCCTTACAATTTGCTTTCCCACCCATCTTTGTATTGTCAGAAAACTTGGCTACATTACACTCAGTCCCTTCATCCAAGTCATTCATATAGATTGTAAATAGTTGAGGCCCCAGCACCGATCCCTGCGGCACCCCCACTAGTCACTGTTTGCCAACTGGAAAATGACCCATTTATCCCGACTCTCTGTTTTCTGTTAGTTAGCCAATCCTCTATCCATGCTGGAATATATTACCCCCAACCCCGTGAACTTTTATCTTGTGCAGTAACCTTTTATGTGGCACCTTATCGAATGCCTTCTGGAAATCCAAATACACCACATCCACTGGTTCCCCCTTATCCACCCAGCTCGTTCCATCCTCAAAGAATTCCAGCAAATTTGTCAAACATAATTTCCCTTTCATAAAACCATGCTGACTCTGCTTGATTGAATTATGCTTTTCCAAGTGTCCTGCTACTGCTTCCTTAATACTGGACTCCAACATTCTCCCAACGAAAGATGTTAGGCTAACTGGTCTATAGTTTCCTGATTTCTGTCTGCCTCCTTTTTTAAATAGGACGTTACATTTGCGGTTTTCCAATCCGCTGGCACCTCCCCAAAATCCAGGGAATTTTGGTAGATTACAACCAAAGCATCTACTATCACTGCAGCCACGTCTTTTAAGACCCTATACTTAACTTTCCCTTGGGATTTAGGTACGAGAAAACCATTTAGCCCCTCGAGCATATTCTGCCATTTAGATTAAATGGGTGGGTAGGGTCCATGATGGGGAAGAGTGTACGTGGAAGGGGATTAAACGGGTAGGTAGGGTATATTTTTACTTCTGTGAACCAGTAATGACAGGCCCAGATCCCGGGAGTTTCCGCACAGCTCATACTAGCCATTGTAAACTGCAACGTGCCCTGAATTGGAAACTTACTTTGCCCCTTGTAATTGACCTACACAACTCCCCAACCGAAAGCACAGCAGCCAGCCTGCTCTGTGGCATCTGATGAGCTGCTGGATTGGATGTACATGACTCAATGACTCACTCTCAGATTTTAACATTTGGGAAACCTGTTTTTTTTTCCCCCCTCTATCTCTTCCTTTAGTACAGCCTCCACCGTCGTGAAACTCAGTGGCAACCCCATGCTGAGCTCGCACCCCTTGCAGCTGACGCCAGCCGGGGAGACCAGGAGCACGATGTGTAAAACTGAGCCATTCAGACACTGAGAAGCACCAAGTCTGGCCCATTACCTTTAATGTTAGAGATAGGACAGCATTGATGCGACTTAAAAAATACCTCCCATCCACCCCCACTGAAAGCACTGACAATTTCTGGGGTACAGTTTCACAGCTCCCAGGTAGCCCATCACTAATTAACCCAAGTAACCATTCTCCATGGGTGAGCAAAGATAGTATTCAACAGTGAGGTGCATCATAACTGAACCCAATACTGTATTCACCTGTCATTCACCTGCTGCCTCCGGTTATTGGACACTGATCAGTGTGGGTGGATAGTGATGAGGAGGGAGAACATTGGTTGATGTTTTTTTGTTGTTCACTCCCTGTATAGTCCAATTGTATCATCCTTTAGGTGTCCGCCATAGCTCAGTGGGTAGCACTCTCACCTCCAGGTCGGAAGGTTGTGCGTTCATTTTTCTTTCCAGAGACTTGAGTTCATAATTTAGACTGACACCCGCAGTGGAGTACTGAGGGAGCGTTGCACTGTCGGAGGGGCAGTACTGAGGGGAGCGCCGCACTGTCGGAGGGGCAGTACTGAGGGAGCGCCGCACTGTCGGAGGGGCAGTACTGAGGGAGCGTTGCACTGTCGGAGGGGCAGTACTGAGGGAGCGCCGCACTGTCGGAGGGGCAGTACTGAGGGAGCGCCGCACTGTCGGAGGGGCAGTACTGAGGGAGCGCCGTACTGTCGGAGGGGCAGTACTGAGGGAGCGCCACACTGTCGGAGGGGCAGTACTGAGGGAGCGCCGCACTGTCGGAGGGGCAGTACTGAGGGAGCGCCACACTGTCGGAGGGGCAGTACTGAGGGAGTGCTACACTGTCGGAGGGGCAGTACTGAGGGAGTGCTACACTGTCGGAGGGGCAGTAGTGGCTCCGTCAGCCCTCTCGGGTGGACATTAAAGATCCCATGGCAATATTTGTGGAAGAGCAGGGGAGTTTTCCCCGGTGTCCTAGCCTGAACCAAAGCCACAAAACAGATGATCTGGTCATTGTCACATTGCTGTGTGTGGGAGCTTGCTGTGCGCAAATTGGCTGCCGCGTTTCCAACATTACAACAGTGACTACACGTCACAAAGTACTTCATTAGGTGTAAAGCATTTTTGAGACACCGTGAGGTGAAAGGCGCTATATAAATGCAAGGGCAAGGCGTTCTATTTTTCTTGACTTTCTGTACTGAGACTAGCTAATTCTGCACTTTGTTTGAACCTGACTGGGCCCTCCTGGTCTGTACAATTTAGTCCCTTGGTACCAGTTAACCCCTCGAGGGGGAGCTTCCGCCAGAGCCTGTTGACCTCCTTTGATGACATTGCTCGTGCTTCCTGTTGCAGCAGAGGGCCTTCACCGAGGTTTTCCGTGACGATTCTGCCTCGCCTGCCAACTACCGAACATCTGTGCAACTCACCACGCCCATGTTCAAATTGGCCATCCGCTTCCCGATCCCAGACCTTCGGTCTGACCAGGAACGAGGACCCTGGTTCAAGAAGTCGCTCCAGAAGGAGGTTCTGCAATTGGAATTCAGCGAGGCAGAATTTAAGACCGAGTTCTGCGGGAGTTTGTCCCACGAACAACTCAAACTGGAACTCACTTTTAAGGAGCTTCTTGGTGAGCTGAGCAGCTTTTATTGTTACGTATTATTTTAAATCAATGCCTACATTTATATTGCACATTATCATATCTCATGGGGTATGATACAGTTGTGGTCAATGTTCCCTTTACTTTTTTTAGGGTGCGCGGTCCCTTTAAGGGGCTCATTCAAAATATCCCGTATGTGCGGTTTTCCTATTAAAACCGGTGAGCCGGCTGCATGGGAGCTGCAAGAGTGCTGCGCAGCCGTGCAGCTTAAAGGGAACATTGGCGGTAATGTTAGTAATAATCCAGGGGATGGGAGATTGACAGTTTGAATACCTGTTGGGATAGGATGAACAGGCTGGGTTTCTTTTCGCTTGAAAAAAGAAGGCTGAGGGGTGACCTAATAGAGGTCTTTAAAATGATGAAAGGTTTTGATAGAATGGATACAGAGAGAGAATGTTTCCACTTGTGGGGAAGAGCAAAACTAGAGGCCATCAATATAAGGTAGTCACCAAGAATCCAGTGGGGAATCCAAAAGAAACTCCTTTACCCAGAGAGTGGTGAGACTGTGGAGCTCGCTGCCACAGGGAGCGGTTGAAATGAATAGTATCGATGCACTAAAGGGGAGGCTAGGCCAGCATATGAAGGAGAAGGGAGCAGAGGGTTATGCTGATAGATTTAGATGAGGCTCGAGTGGAGCATAAACACCGGCATGGAGTAGTTGAGCCGAATAGCATGTTCCTGTGCTGTATATCCTATGTAAAATTCCGTCTTCATGATTTTTTGGAGTATGCAACTTATTTTGCACGATTTACCCTCTGCCCATTGGTTTTCTGTGGTGATGGAAGGGTCCCTTTCCGCCCCTGCCCCCGCCAATCACCAGTGTTCGCCCTTCCTCTACTGAGGAGAGGGAAGCCCATGTTCCCCCACCCCCACCATGTGATCGCTAACCGATGGCTCCTGCTGGGAAGTGCCATGCCATAAGGACAGGATTGGGTGTGGCTCTGATGCCTCCACCGCCGAATGGCCCACCATCACTCACCGTCCAGGCAAGCTACAGAGGGCCTGTTGGAATCTCTGGCACCGTACCCCGGCAGGAGTCAGCACCCTCGGGAGGGGAGGGGAAGATTGGCGAGGGGATCGGACTGCTGGTTGTGATGACACAGCGGCGCTGTGGACAGGGTGGGTTGCTCTGAACGCTGCACACTTTGCTTAATGGCCTTCTCTTTACCTCAGGTAAATTCCAGGAAGACCTGGAGACGCCGCCATTCACCTTTTTTAAAGTGGCACACGGTGCTGATGGAGACATGTCCACTTCCGACAGCGGGAAGTTTGATTGGCCAAGGTAGGCAACACTACGTTTCCCTGCATCACCGCAGTGACTACACTTCGAAAGTACTTCACTGGCTGTGAAATTCTTTGGGACGCCCTGAGTACATGAAAGGTGCAAATTCATTCTTTCTTTATCGTGGGAATGGTGATTAAACACCTCTACCGACCCATAGTGCAACTTAGCAAGTGGAAACAACATCTTCAAGCTATGTACAGCAGCTCGAATGTCATTATTTCAGTCCCGTTTCTAATCCATACATCCATGTGACTTCATATACTAAGATCTGTTCAGCTTCCTGAAAAGGCTTTGAGCTTTAAACAAATTGTGTAGAATTTATTTTGAACACACCTTTTTAAGATTTAACAAAGTATTTTAGTTACTGTTTTTTAAAAAAATGACTGTGATTTCATATAATTATAATCCTTATACTATAGGGTTTTAATCTTTGAATCCTGGCCAAGATTGAAAGCAGGATTTGAATTCACAACCTATGGGGTGGGATAGCCTCGGAGTACATGGCACAGATTCTTTCCCCGCTCTTTGTCCCAATTTGTTCCCCTTTCTTCCCTTCCATTATTAACTGAGGTAAGCAGCTTGTGCCAAGGCTTGCACAGCTGGACACTACTTGGGATGGAAAAATAAGCAGCAGAGAGCGTGTTTCTGTGCTGGGCTGGCAGTAGGTTGTGGGAGGAGAGAGGGCAGAGGGAGGTGCATGAACTGCGTTGCTCAGACCTCAGAGAATTGGTTGTTCAGACCTGTGCACAGCACTACAGAGTTCAGGGTCTGGGAATCCTGCTCATCAATTTTACACAGAATGACACAATGTACAGCACAGAAACAGGCCGTTCAGCCCAACCGGTCTGTGCCGGTGTTTATGTTGCATACGAGCCTCCTACCACCCTACTTCATCTAACTTCATCTGCATATCCAGCTAAATTTATTAAAATTTATTTTTGATTTTTATTTCCCGCGGTGACAAGGCCGAATGCTTCAATAACAACAAGAAGTTACAGTTATATAGCATCTTTAGTGTAGTAAAAATGTCCCAACGAGCTTCACGGAGCGTTATCAGACAAAATTTGACAACGAACCACATAAGAACATAAGAATTAGGAACAGGAGTAGGCCATCTAGCCCCTCGAGCCTGCTCCGCCATTCAACAAGATCATGGCTGATCTGGCCGTGGACTCAGCTCCACTTACCCGCCCTCTCCCCGTAACCCTTAATTCCCTTAAGGAGACATTCGGACAAATGACCAAAAGCTTGGTCAAAGATGTAGGCTTTAAGGAGCGTCTTAAAGGAGGAGAGAGAGGTAGATAGCGGAGATGATTAGGGAGGGAATTCCAGAGCTTAGGACCCAGGCAGCTGAACTCGCGGCACCCTGTGACAGCTAAGATCGGGACCTTATAGCGGGGGTGGGGTGGCACAGCTTGCTCCAGAGTGTTGGGGAACCTCGCCATCTCCATTTTCTTCCCAGTCATTGAAGATTTGCCACTCTGATCCCAACTGATTCTCTGCTGCTCCTATGGCACTGCGTATCTTCGCGTGTTACTGTCGGCATGTGGTTTCCACGATGCTCAGTTGATATTGTGAGGATGTATGTTGTGTCTGTATTGATGCTGTGTGGGTTTGTCACTAGGGTTGTGTTGAAGGTGAATCCAACAGCCGTGCATTCCATCTTGGAGCGGATAACGACGGAGGACGAGGAGCCCGGGAGTCACTTACTGGAGGATGCAGAGGGCGGAGGTCATTCCCTGAAGGACGTCTGTGATTTGGGAAAGCAGGAACCTTCGCCTTTCTCCTCGCGAAGAGTCATGTATGAAAACGAGGAGGTGGGACCATTACTCCTTATGCACATTTCGGGGCATTGTTAAGACGTAAATCTTTGTATCAAACCGTAAGAAAAACCCTGCGGTCCTTCACCATCACTGATCTGTTTATTATGGCACAAGATAGATCCAATGGGAGTCACTATAGACTTGTTTCTTTGTTCATTAAGGTGAAGAATATCATGTTGACGAATGGACCATTTTACATTTCAGTCACCCAAATCAGTATTGAGCACTTCCAGAGCAGGTTAGATACCGAGTAAAGCTCTCTCTACACTGTCCCATCAAACACTCCCAGGGCAGGTACAGGGGGTTAGATACAGAGTAAAGCTCCCTCTACACTGTCCCATCAAACACTCCCAGGGCAGGTACAGCATGGGTTAGATACAGAGTAAAGCTCGCTCTACTCTGTCCCATCAAACACTCCTAGGGCAGGTACAGCATGGGTTAGATACAGAGTAAAGCTCCCTCTACACTGTCCCATCAAACACTCTCAGGGCAGGTACAGCACGGGTTAGATACAGAGTAAAGTTCCCTCTACACTGACCCATCAAACACTCCCAGAGCAGGTACAGCACGGGTTAGATACAGAGTAAAGCTCCCTCTACACACTGTCCCATCAAACACTCCCAGGGCAGGTACAGGGGGTTAGATACAGAGTAAAGCTCCCTCTACACTGTCCCATCAAACACTCCCACGGCAGGTACAGGGGGTTAGATACAGAGTAAAGCTCCCTCTACACTGTCCCATCAAACATTCCCAGGGCAGGTACAGCACGGGTTAGATACAGAGTAAAGCTCCCTCTACACTGTCCCATCAAACACTCCCAGGGCAGGTACAGGGGGTTAGATACAGAGTAAAGCTCGCTCTACTCTGTCCCATCAAACACTCTCAGGGCAGGTACAGGGGGTTAGATACAGAGTAAAGCTCCCTCTACACTGTCCCATCAAACACTCCCAGGGCAGGTACAGAGGGTTAGATACAGAGTAAAGCTCCCTCTACACTGTCCCATCAAACACTCCCACGGCAGGTACAGCACGGGTTTGTCACAGAGAAAAGCCCTTAAATGTGTCTCAGAAGAAATGCCCTGTGCTTCACCAGTTTATTACTCTTCCATTTTACACACTAGCTACCCTGTGACCTTTCGAATTGAGCTTTGCAATTTGGTGCTGAAATAGCATCGTCACTGGAGGGTTACAGGACAGCTAAGGTTGCACATGGAGATTACAGCAGCCCCTAGAATGTTTAATTATTGTGTGATACTTTAATTGTGATCCGCGTGGAAATGCTGACTTTAACACCATGTGTTACCTTAAAAACAAGTCGACTTGTAACATGAAGAAACTCGTGAAACTCTCACCGACTGGGTGTTGCACCTTGCCAACATCACGCTTGAGGCTGGGGCATTCTGCAGCTGAAAAGTTGGTGAAGATCCACTGGGCCATGATGCTGTTTGTCTCACTGGATCTCTGTGCTCTCTGCAGATGGTGATGCCAGGGGATCCGCTCGAAATGGGTCAATTCCAGGATAAAACCATGAGCACTTCGCACTACGTCCTGGAACTGACGTTACCAAATGTCAGCCTCACACTGCCAAACAAGGCGTTCTATGAGAAGGTGTATAACAGGTAAGTCTAAAGTCTCCCCCTCTCTAAATGCAGCAGTTATGCGTTTTGTTTTTATATTTGCTTCTGAGCTTTGCGTCTCCCGTGTCGGGGAACAGCATCTTTGTTGATTTACATTTATTCGTTCTGGAGATGTGGGCACCGCTGGCAAGGCCAGCATTGATTGCCCATCCCTGGTACGACTGACCACAGTGCTCAACCAGTTAAGAGTCAATCGGGTTGGTGTCACCTGCAACCGAGATTGCATAAGGTTTCCTTCCCCAAAGGGCTATTAGTGAACCAGGCGGGTTTTTAACGGAATCCATGGTCACTTTTACTAAGACCGGATTTTAATTTCCAGATTTTAAAAACTGAATTCAAATTGTCAAACTACCAATCTCGCATCCAACTGCATTATTAATCCGGGCCTCTGGTCCAGTAACATAAATGCTGCACTACCATATCCTCACACTCTTGCTAATGATGGGTCTTAAAAACCAACACTTTGTAATATGTACGCTGGGAATACGCAGCAGGTCAGACAGCATGTGTGGAGAGAGAAACAGAGTTAACCTTTCAGGTCGGTGACCTTTCATCAGAACTTTAGTTTTTGTTCTTTTTCAGTTTTATTATAAACTAGATTTCATTATTTATCTTATGCCATGACTTCATGATCAGTTGTTGCTGTCTGCATGAACTATATGCTTTGTTAGATGTCCCAAGATGCCCCCGGGGAGGCTGCTCCCTCGGAAGCTCCTCTGCTGAACAACTATATCTCTGGCCATCCGTTGCCATCCCACACCCTTTCTCCCCCAATCCCCCCCCCCCCCACTGCTTAAATTTCCCCTGTCCCTAATAGTGGGTGCATTTCTTTACCCCTAAAGCACAAACCCATGCTGCAGGGGTAGCTATCTGAATCCACTGCCCATCCCCCAACCATGCCTGCTTTTCATCTTCATCGGTGATCGGCGAGACTTCGCTCCCCCGCTGGCTGTGGACGGCCCAACTACACCTCGCAGGCACCGCCAGCGTCTAGGGAGCTCCCGACCAACTCACAGGTTTGGATCCCACCGAGTACTCACCGACCCGACCCCATCGGCGCCTCGACTTCCCTTCGGCCACCAGTCCCACTCAACTGCGGAGGCGAAGACAGCTGGAGGAATCGCGGCAGACACGTGGAGCGTGTAATGGTGGCGGACACGTGGTGCGTGTAATGGTGGCGGACACGTGGTGCGTGTAATGGTGGCGGACACGTGGTGCGTGTAATGATGGCGGACACCTGCGACCCACCGAGAAATAAAGAGCGGGATGGAGCTAAAAAAACGTGAACAGGCTCCAGTGTTTGCTCTCAGCCGGGGATTAATCATTGGGAGAGTGAAGCATTGCCTCACCCTCACCCCCCACACCTCGGATTTCCCAACATCTATGCCCATACAACAGAGCCTGGTCTCCAGTCGTCTTGGACCCCCTTGCCACTGGACCAAGAACTTGCTCAGCTAAGCCCTTGCGGTAGCCAATGTGCAATGGCCACCCCACGTTAAAGGAACTCATGTGCAGACATCTTCCACCCTTCAAAATGAAGTTCAGGACCTGGAACGTTTGAATCCTCATGTACATCCCCAACAGCGACAGACGGGAACGCTGCACTGGTATCGTTGCCCGGGAACTCGGATGCTTCGACGTTGACATTGCCGCCCTAAGTGAGACCCAACGGGCGGGGGACTCCATCCCGCAGCATGCTACCCGCCACCATCTCAGCAAAACCCCAGCCCTGCACAAGGTAGAAAAGGCCATCCGTCAGCTCAAGAATAACAAGGCACCAGGAGCAGATGGAATCCCCGTCGAGGCACTAAAGTATGGCGGTGAAACACTATTGGCACGAATGCATGACCTCATCTCTCTTACCTGGAAGGAGGAGAGCATGCCAGGAGATCTCAGAGATGCCATAATCAAAAAAGGGGACAAGTCCGAAAGCGGTAACTACAGAGGAATCTCCCTGCTGTTGGCCAGAGGGAAAGTCATCGCAAGAATCCTCCTCAGTTGTCTTCTCCCTGTGACTGAAGAGCTCCTCCCAAAGTCGCAAATGCGGATTCCGTCCACTACGGGGTACAACGGACATGATCTTCACCGCGTAACAACTACAAGAGAAATGCAGGGAACAGCACCAACCCTTGTACATGGCCTTCTTTGACCTCACAAAGGCCTTCGACACTGTCAACTGTGAGGGACTATGGAGCATCCTCCTCCGTTTCGGCTGCCCCCAAAAGTTTGTCACCATCCTCCGCCTGCTCCACGATGACATGCAAGCCGCGATCCTGACCAACAGATTCACCACTGACCCAATCCACATCTGGACCGGGGTCAAGCAGGGCTGTGTCATCGCACTAACGCTCTTCTCAATCCTCCTTGCTGCAATGCTTCATTTCACTCAACATGCTCCCCGCTGTAGTGGAACTAAACTAGAACCAAGGGGAACCTGTTCAACCTTCACTGCCTCTAGGCTACATCCAAGGTCGCCCCATCCTCTGTCATCGAACTACAGTATGCAGACGACGCTTGCGTCTGCACACACTCCGAGGCCGAACTCCAAGCCATTGTCAATGCCTTCACCGAGGCGTACGAAAGCATGGGCCTTACACTAAACATCCGTAAGACAAAGGTCCTCCACCAACCTGACCCCGCCACACAACACTGCCCATCCCCCCGGTCTTCAGAATCCACGGTGCGGCCTTGGATAACATGGACCACTTTCCATACCTCGGGAGCCTACTATCAACAAGGGCAGACATCGACGACGAGGTTCAGTGTACCAGTGCAGCCTTCGGTCGCCTGAGGAAGAGAGTGTTTGAAGAACAGGACCTCAAATCTGACACCAAGCTTATGGTCTACAGAGCAGTAGTGATACCCACCCTCCAAATGGCTCAGAGACATGGACAGCATACACCTCAAAGCTCTGGAGAAGTACCACCAGCGCTGCCTCCGCAAGATCCTACAAATCCACTGGGAGGATAGATGCACCAACATCAGTGTTCTCGATCAGGCCAACATCCCCAGCATCGAAGCACCGACCAGCTCCATTGAGTGGGCCACATTGTCCACATGCCCGACATGAGACTCCCAAAGCAAGCGCTCTGCTCGGAGCTCCGACACGGCAAATGAGCCCCAGGTGGGCAGAGGAAATGCTTCAAGAACACCCTCAAAGCCTCCTTGATAAAGTGCAACATCCCCACCGACACCTGGGTGTTCCTGGCCTAAGACCGCCAATGGACTTGTGGAGGAAGAGCATCCGGGAGGTCGCTGAGCACCTCGAGTCTCGTTGCCAAGAGCATGCGGAAATCAAGCGCAGAAAGCGGAAGGAACGTGCGGCAAACCAGTCTCCCCACCCACCCTTTCCTTCAACGATTGTCTGTCTCACCTGTGACAGATTGTAATTTCCGTATTGGACTGTACAGCCACCTGAGAACTCGTGTTAGAGTGGAAACAAGTCTTCCTCGATTTCGAGGGACTGCCTATGATGATGATGATGATGCTTTGTTGCCTTTTCTATTTTTCTTTCATTGCCTCCAAGTCAGATGGTTCTGGGTTCCAGCATAACTCCAGAGACTTGAGCCCACAATCTGGGTTGAGACTTCAGTGCAGTATAAGGGAGTGTTGCGCTGACAGAGGTGCCGTCCTTTGGATGAGATGTTAAACTGATATACCATCTGTGTTCAGGTGGATGGTAAAGATCCCCTGGCACTCTGCTGGAGAGCATGGAGTTCTCCTGGAGTCTGGGGTAATGTTTTACTCTCAAACCACACAACCAAAAATCATCTCGTATGCAAGATGGTACTATGCACAAATGAGCTACTGCATCTGCCTACACTTAAGAAATAATTCATTGGTTGTGAAGTGCTTTGAAATGTCCTGAGGATGTGATAAGGCGCTGTAATGATTCAAGTTCTGTCTTTCTCAATAAATAATTTGTATATGTGCTCTTTATTACCTTTATTACAGAATAAACAATGATTTGTTGCTATGGGAACCTGCTGCCCCGTCTCCTGTTGAGACAGTTGAGAACATTACCTATGGGGTTGGACTGTCTGTGGCCAGCCAGTTAATCAACGCATTCAGCAAAGAGAGTCTTACTCAACTCAAATCGACACTCCTCCAGGACGGTACAGTATTGCACTGCTCTCCTTTCTATTGTGAATGAGCCCATGTAACTCGCAGCATTAGTTGTAGGCCGTGGGAAGGGTAGGGGCAGAGTGTTCCTTCATATCTCCAAATCCCACACAATGAGTGTCATTGGAAAATGCCCCGTTACACTGTCACAACAAGAAGCTGGGATTGTTCCCCTCAGAGTAGAGTTGGTTAAGGGGTGATTTAAAAGAGACTTTGAAAATCATGAAGGTTTTGGTGGAGTAGGTAGGAGAAACTGTTTCCAGTGGCAGGAAGGTCAGTAACCAGAGGACACAGATTTAAGGTGATTGGTAAAAATTCCAGGGGGCAATTGAGGGGAATTTTTTAATGAAGCGAGTTGTTGTGATCTGGAATTGCCTGAAAGGGCAGTAGAAGCTGATTCAAGACACATTGTATATATACTTAAAAAGGCGAAATTTGCTGGGCTACGGGGACTGGGACTAATTGGATAGCTCTTTGAAAGAGCCGGCACAGGCACGATGGGCCGAACAGCCTCATTTTGTGCTTTAAGATTCTATGATTATAATAAGTATCCTAATGTAGTAGGCAGTGTGCTGAGAGGGCAAGAAGTGAGTGACCGTGGTCGGTCGAGTGTGAGAATCCTGGAACTACAATGGCGAGTGACTGTGAGAAACAGAAAGACCAGTTCATGGTTTTGGCTTCCGTCCAATGCATCAACCTTTTATTTTATTCATCCATGAAGTGTGGGCATCGCTGGCAAGGCCGGCATTTATTGCCCATCCCTAATTGCCCCTTGAGAAGGTGGTGGTGAGCCGCCGCCTTGAACCGCTGCAGCCCGTGTGGTGAAGGTGCTCCCACAGTGCTGTTAGGGAGGGAGTTCCAGGATTGTGACCCAGCGACGATGAAGGAACGGCCGATATATTTCCCAGTCAGGATGGTGTGTGACTGGGAGGGGACCGTGGAGGTGGTGGTGTTCCCATGCGCCTGCTGCCCTTGTCCCTCTAGGCGGTAGAGGTCGTGGGTTTCGGAGATGCTGTCTAAGAAGCCTTGGCGAGTTGCTGCAGTGCATCTTGTAGATGGTGCACACTGCAGCCGGTGGTGGAGGGAGTGAATGTTGAAGGTGGTGAATGGGGGGCCAATCAAGCGGCTGCTTTGACCTGGATAGTGTCGAGCTTCTTGAGTGTTGTTGGAGCTGCACTCATCCAGGCAAGTGGGGAGTATTCCATCACACTCCTGACTTGTGCCTTGTAGATGGTGGAAAGGCTTTGGGGAGTCAAGAGGTGAGACACTCGCCGCAGAATACCCAGCCTCTGACCCGCTCTTGTAGCCACAGTATTTATGTGGCTGGTCCAGTTAAGTTTCTGGTAATGTTGAATGGTGGGGGATTCAGCGATGGTAATGCCGTTGAATGTCATGGGGCGGTGGTTAGACTCGCTTGTTGGAGATAGTCATTGTCTGGGACTTGTGTGCTGTGAATGTTACTTGCCACTTATCAGCCTAAGCCTGATTGTCGTCCAGGTCTTGCTACATGCCGGACTAGACTGCTTCATTATCTGAAGAGTTGCGAATGGCACTGAACACTGTGCAGTCATCAGCGAACATCCCCACTTCTGACCACTTCTGCTGTTTCAAATGCTGCCTGAGTGTGTTTCATAGAATCACAGAACGGTTACAGCACGGAAGGCCATTCAGCCCATCGATCCCATGCTGGCTCTCTGCAAGAGCACCTCAGCCAGTCCCGCGCTCCCACCCTTTCCCCGTAGCCCTGCAATGTTTTCTTTCAGGTACTTATCCAACTCCCTTTTTGAAAGCCGTGATTGAGTCTGCCTCCACCACCCTCTCAGGCCGTGCATTCCAGATCCTAACCACTCGCTGCATAAAAATGTTTTTTCTTATGTCACCCTTGGTTCTTCTGCCAATCACCTTAAATCTGTGTCCTCTGTTCTCGACCCTTCCGCCAATGGGAACATTTTCTCTCTATCTACTCTGTCCAGACAGACCCCTCATGATTTTGAACACTTCTATCAAATCTCCTCTCGATTTTCTCTGTTCCAAGGAGAACAACCCCAGCTTCTCCAGTCTATCCACGTCACTGAAGTCCCTCATCCCTGGAACCCTTCTCGTAAATCTCTCTGCACCCTCTCTAAGGCCTTCACATCATTCCTAAAGTGTGGTGCCCAGAATTGGACACAATACTCCAGTTAAGGCCGAACCAGTGTTTTATACAGGTTCATAACCCTGGGTCTCTCTGCTCCTGCACCCCCTTTACGATTGTACCCTTTGGTTTATAATTCCTCTCCTCATTTTTTCTCCCAAAATGTATCACTTCCCACTTTTCTGCGTTAAATTTCAGTTGCCACGTGTCCGCCCATTCCACCAGCCTGTCTGTCTTCCTGAAGTCTATCACTCTCCTCACTGTTCACGAGACTCTCAAATTTTGTGTCATCTGCAAATTTTGAAATTGTGCTTTGTACACCCACATCCAAGTTATTAATATATATCAAGAAAAGCAGTACCGAGCCCTGGGGAACACCTTCCTCCAGTCCGAAAAACAACCGTTCACCACTGCTCTCTGTTTCCTGTCACTGAGCCAATTCCGTATCCATGCCCCTGTCCCTTTTATTCCATGGGCTTCAAATTTGCTGCAAGTCTTTTATGTGGCACTTTATCAAACACCTTTTGGAAATCCATGTACACCACATCAACCACATTGCCCTTATCAACCCTCTCTGTTACCTCATCAAAAAACTCAAATCAAGTTGGTTAAACATGATTTGCCTTTTAACAAATCCGTGCTGGCTTTCCTTACTTAATGCACACTGTTAATTTTGTCCCTGATTATTGTTTCTAAAAGCCTGCCCACTTCCCCTCTTATTTTCTTTTTCACTTCTCCTCTGAACTTTCGATATTTAGCGCGATTCTCGGATGTATTCTTGACCTGACATCGGTCATACGCGCTCTGTTTCTGCATCATCTTACTCTCTATGGGCTGGGATTTTGGTTCGCTTGTGCCGCTGTTAGCGCCCGGAGGGGCGGTAAAGGGTGTTTCTCGGCATTACCGCGGGCATCCAGCTTTTACCGCCTGGCCGGCAAATTCGGCTCATGGTTTGCGGCGGCACAAAACCTTACCGCCCCACCCTCTAGTTTCGTGACGTCAGTCATCGTTCACCGCTCCGCTAGCGCCCCAAATGCAAAATTCGGCCTCAACGCCTCATTAAATGTCCACCCCAGGAAACATACCCTCCAGGACATCCTTTCAATCTCCAGCGCTATAACATTCTCCTGACCCATACTGCCACACCACCTCCTATCTTTCATGAACACCCTATTTCCAGGAATATTTAATACTCAATCCTGCCCTTTTTTGAGCCAGGTCTCCGTCAGTGTCACAACATCATATTCCCATGGGGCTATTTGTGCCTGTAGCTCACCAACTTTATTTACTATGCTTCGTGTGTTCACATAAATACACTGTAAACCTATCTTAGACCATCCTGTCTTCTCGCTTTGTCTGACCCCACCTAATACCGCACTATTTCTTACTTTAGTGCTATCTGTAAAGTCCTGTCCCCTCAGTACAGATTCACACGAGGCATGTCGTGAAGTCAAGGTCACTCTGGACCTGCACCTTTATTTCACAGCTCTGGAATGCTGCACTTGCCTGAGACCTGTCCTTATATACCTGTCTCTTGCAAGTGCACCCCTGGTGGTAAGGTATGCTGGTGGTTACAGGTCATATCTTATTACAGTCATCTATAGCATGTTAGGTTACAGTATATATAATAGTGTAAGATACATGACATCACCCTCCCCCAAGGTCTTATTGTCTTTATAGGTTCAGTCTCTCAGGTGGTCTACGCTCTCGCGTGGAGCGTCTGAGTTGTGGTTCAGTTGTTTGCCTTGGTGTCTGTTTTTCTTTGGGTGTGGTTGCTGGTATCTCGCCTGGGCTGTCTGTTTCGATTGGTGTGATTGTTGTTGACTCGCTTGGGCTGTCTTTTGGGATTGCCCTTTCCTCAGGTTGTTTCCTCTGTCTGTCCACCAGGTGTGGTGCGAGTTCCACATTGTAGTCTGCCTCTGGTTCCGCAGTGTTGGTAAATCTGCTTTTGACTTGGTCTACATGCCTCCGGCAGGTTTTGCCATTGTCCATTTGTACTACCAGTAGCCTGTTTCCTTCCTTGCCTGTTACTGTCCCTGCAAGCCATTTGGGACCCCTGCCATAGTTTAGTACAAACACTTTGTCCCCTATCTCATTCCATCTCCCCCTCAAATTTCTGTCATGGCACTCAGTCAGCTTACGGCGCTTTGCCTCAACGATTTCGTGCATGTCTGGGAGGATTAATGAGAGCCTTGTTTTTAAAGTCCTTTTCATCAACAGTTGCGCGGGGGGGATCCCAGTCAATGAATGCGGACGAGATCTGCATGCCAGCAGCAGTCGCGACAGGCGACCCTGCAGCGTGGGACCTTGGATTTTAAGCATGCCTTGTTTAATGATTTGCACTGCTCTCTCCGCCTGGCCGTTGGCGGCCGGTTTGAACGGTGCCGTCTTGACGTGATTTATGCCGTGGTCAATTATAAAGTCTTGGAATTCTGCGCTGGTGAAGCACGGACCATTGTCACTGACCAATATGTCAGGGATTCCGTGCATTGCAAACATGGTTGCGAGGCTCTCCACAGTGGTGGAGGTTGTGCTCGAGTTTAAAATAGTGCATTCGATCCACTTTGAAAATGCATCTACAACTACGAGGAACATTTTGCCCATGAATGGGCCCGTATAGTCTACGTGCACCCGCGACCACGGTTTGGTAGGCCAGGGCCAGGGGCTCAGTGGAGCCTCCCTGGGGGCATTGCTGAGTTGGGCACAAATGGTGCACCTTCGGACGCAGAGCTCCAATCCGCGTCAATACCAGGCCACCAGACGTGGGATCTGGCTATGGCCTTCATGAGAACGATCCCTGGGTGCTCGCGGTGGAGCTCCTGGACAAATGCCACTCTGCCTCACAGAGACATGACTACTCAGCTGCCCCACATCAGGCAGTCTGCTTGTAGTGATAGTTCATGCATGCGCCTGTGAAAGGGTTTTAATTCCTCGGGGCAGGCATCGCGAGCCTCTGTCCAGTCACTGGTTAGGACACATCTTTTTACTGAGGATAACGTGGGGTCGCTGGCCGTCCAGGCGCTGATTTGGCGAGCCGTCATTGGCGAACCTGTGGACTCAAAGGCATTGATTGCCATGACTATCTCACAGTCCTGTTCGTCAGACCCTTCCGTGGTCGTCAGGGGTAGCCTGTTGAGCGCGTCGGCACAGTTGTCTCTGCCTGGTCTGTGCCTTATTGTGTAGTCGTAGGACGTCAGCATGAGTGCCCACACTTGAATTCGCGCCGAGGCATTGGCGTTTATTGCCTTGCTCTTGGATAGGAGGGACGCGAGGGGCTTGTGGTCGGTTTCTAACGCAAACTTGGCCCCGAAAAGGTATTGGTGCATCTTTTTGACACCGTACACGCACACGAGCGCTTTCTTCTCTACCATTCCGTACCCGCGCTCCGCCCGCGAAAGTGACCTGGAGGCATAAGCTATGGGTTGTAATTTGCCCGCACTATTGACATGTTGCAAAACGCACCTGACCCCATTCGCTGACGCATTGCATGTGAGAACTAGCTTTTTACCTGGGTCAAAGAAAGTCAAAACACTGTTGGAACACAGAAGGTTGCGTGCCTTATTGAAGGCGTGTTCCTGGGCGTCCCCCCAAAACCAATCGCACCCCTTCCTGAGTAGCACGTGGAGAGGCTCCAGCAGCGTGCTTAAGTTCTGCATAAAGTTCCCAAAGTAATTGAGTAGCCCGAGAAAGGCGCGCAGTTCTGAGACATTCCGGGGCCTGGGTGCCAGGCGAATTGCTTCTGTTTTGGACTCTGTTGGGCGGATTCCATCAGCGGCAATCCTTCTGCCCAAAAATCCAACCTCGGGTGCGAGAAACAGGCACTTGGATTTCTTGACTCGTAGGCCTACCCGATCCAACCGCTTTAGTACTTCCTCCAAATTACGGAGATGGGAGTCGGTGTCCCTGCCCGTGATAAGTATGTCGTCTTGAAATACAACCGTCCCCGGGATGGACTTGAGCAGACTCTCCATGTTGCGCTGGAATATGGCAGCTGCCGACCTGATGCCGAATGGGCATCGATTGTACATGAAAAGGCCTCGATGTGTGTTGATGGTGGTGAGTAGCTTGGATTCCTCGGTCAATTCTTCCGTCATATACGCAGATGTGAGGTCTAATTTTGAGAAAAGTTTACCTCCAGCCAATGTGGCAAATAAGTCCTCCGCTCTGGGCAGCGGGTACTGGTCCTGTAGGGAGACTCTGTTTATGGTAGATTTGTAGTCCCCACAGATTCGTACGGATCCATCAGGCTTCATGACTGGGACGATGGGACTTGCCCAGTCGCTAAATTCCACAGGTGATATAATGCCTTCCCGCAGAAGCCTGTCTAGTTCGTGTTCGATCTTTTCCCTCATCACATAGGGTATAGCTCTGGCCTTGTGATGGACCGGTCTAGCATCCTGTGTGTTGTAGATTTTGACTTTGGCCCCTTTGAAAGTGCCCACACCTGGCTGAAAGAGATGTTCAAATCGCTTTATAACTGTTGAGCAGGAGGTCCGTTCCTCTAATGACATGGCATGGACATCATCCCATTTCCAGTTTAGTTTTGCCAGCCAGCTTCGCTGGGGGGTCTCCGGATACAATCCACAGGGGAAGTCGGTTCACTGTCACTTTGTGTGACAGAGAGCATGGCGCTGCCGAGGACTGGTACGATTTTTTTGGTATAGGTCCTTAGTGTGGTGTCGACCCTTGTGAGTTTTGGTCTGTCTCTTTTATGCGGCCACAGTTGTTCAAATTGTTAAGCGCCCATGAGAGATTGACTCGCTCCCGTATCCAGCTCCATATTGACAGATATCCCGTTGAGTAGGACCCTCAATCATTATAGGAGGCGTCCTGTTGTAGGAGCAGCGACCATTGATCGTGTTGACCCGCTGTACACCGGTGTCCCGGGTACTGTCCCCACCATCTTCTGGTCCGCTTTCCGACCCATCCGATTCGTATACGAGCCGAGCTGCCCTTTTTTTGCACATGCGGGCCAAATGCCCTGTATATTCACAATTTCTGCAAACAGCCTGCTGAAATCGACATCCCCTTGACGAGTGCCCACCCCCACACCTCCAGCACAGACCTGTTCTATTGTTTAAAGTGTTCCCAAAGAATGAGCTGTGTCTGGCTGATCTCTCTTGAGCTTCTCTCAGTTTGTAGTTGATTGCTCGCATTGTGGGTTGATGAGGTGTGAACGGCCGTTCCTGTGGCCCTTGATGGCTTCTGCCTGCTGTCGAGAGCCTGTTCTCCTGGTTTTATCTGTGTCTGGGGGTAGCAGCTTGTTTAGTGCTGTGAACTTCTTGATCCAATATTTCGTTAGTTTTTGTACCTGCATTGTAAATCAACCTCGTTTCTTCTTCCCCTACCAAGAATGTCTGTGCAACCAGTGCTGCTGCCTCTAAGGTCAGGTTCTTGGTCTCTATGAGCTTTTGGAATATGCCTGCGTGGCCTATTCCTTCAATGAAAAAGTCTCTCAGCATTTCTCTCCTCAGTTCATCGGAGAACTCACAAAAACTAGCCAACCTCTGAAGTTCCGCACGAAGTCGGGTATGCTCTGGCCCACACAGCGTCTGTAGTTGTAGAACCCTGTGTCTGGCCATGTGTAGGCTGCTCGCTGGCTTCAGGTGGTCTCTTATCAGTGTGCTCAATTCTTCAAACGACTTGCTTGCTGGTTTCTTGGGTGCCAACAGATCCTTCATTAAAGAGTATGTTTTGGGCTCTTCTCTTGTCTGCCTTATCGTCGCCTAATCAGTCTTTGGTTACAAAGCTTTGCTGGAGCCTTTCTATAAAGTCCTCCCAATTGTCTCCCGCATTGTACTTTTCATCTGATCCGTTGTTCGCCATTCTGTGGATTCTGTAATCCCGTAACCCGTCGCCACTGTAAAGTCCTGTCCCCTCAGTACAGATTCACACGAGGCATGTAGTGAAGTCAAGGTCACTCTGGACCTGCACCTTTATTTCACAGCTCTGGAATGCTGCACTTGTCTGAGACCTGTCCTTATATACCTGTCTCTTGCAAGTGCACCCCTGGTGGTAAGGTATGCTGCTGGTTACAGGTCATATCTTATTACAGTCATGTATAGCATGTTAGGATACAGTTATATATAATAATGTAAGATACATGACACTATCCGTCTCTTCCAATCCTTGGGCTGTTTGTTGCTCCATTCTAATGTTACATCCTAGTGTGCAACCCCCTGCCAACTTAGTTTAAATCCTTCCCAACAGCACCAGCAAACCCCCCCCCCCCCCCCTTCTACACCGCGAGGATATTGGTCCCGACTCTGTTGAGGTGCAATCTGTCCGGCTTGTACAGGTCCCACCTCCCCCAGAACTGGCCCCAATGCCTCAGGAATCTAAAGCCCCCCCTCCTGCACCATCTCTCCACTCACGCCTTTATCTGCTCTATCCTCCTATTTCTACATTCACTCGCGCATGGCACCGGGAGTAATCTGGAGATTACTACCTTTTGAGGTCCTGCTTTTTAATCTCTTTCCTATCTCCCTAAAGTCTGCCTGCAGGACCTCATCCCTCTTTCTGCCGATGTTATTAGTACCGATGTGGACCACGACCTCTGGCTGTTCACCCTCCCCCCTCAGAATGTTCTGCTGCCATTCAGTGTCATCCTTAACCATGGCACCAGGGAGGCAACATACCATCCTGGAGTCACGTCTGCGGCCGCAGAAACGCCTGCCTGCTCCCCTAACTATCAAATCCCCTACCACTATTACTTTCCCCATCTTCCTTCCCCCCCCCCCACCCCACCCCACCCCCGTACAGCTGAGCCACCTGTGGTGCTATGGACTTGGCTCTGACCGTACTCCCGAGAGGAACCATCGCCTCCACCGGTACTCAGAACAGAATACTGGTTGGAGAGCGAGATGCACTCACGACTCCTGCCTGGGCCTCCTCTTCTGTCTGTCGGTCACCCATTCCCTCTCTGCCTGCTCACTCCTTACCTGCGGGGTGACCATCTCCTGAAATACGCTATCCATGTAGCTCTCAGCAGTGACGCCAGCTGTTGCTCCAGCTCCGAAACCCAGAGCTTGAGCTCCTCCAGCTGACTGTACCTCCTGCATCTGTGGATGTCCAGGACACGGGAAGCGTCCTGGAATTCCCACGGAGCACAGGATTCGCATTCCGCAGGACTGAACTTCCCTGCCATGCCTTTATTTGATTGACTATTAACAAACTTTTCGGCTTCCTACCATTCGCGGGGAGAGCCTTAGTGTTCAACCGGGTGATGTGCCCCTGCGATCGCCTGACTTGCGCTTCCCACCTTGTGTTCCCGCAGATGACGAGAGCGGTTCTGACGAGGAGACGATGCAGTTCCACTCCGCCATTGACCCGGCCCACCGGTCACGGCGCAGGAAGAAGGTCGAGCAACAGAACAAGAATTGCCAGAGCTTCCTGTCGATCCTTCTCAGTGTGTCTCATGGGCTTGTGACCGTACACACTGATGCCAAGGTGAGCTGGATTGGAGCATTGTGGGGTTATGCTGGCACCTGCTTATACTGAGAGTCTATGCGGAAAAATGAGTGTATCTGTGCGTGAGTGTGACGGTTACTTCCAGTGTGAGTAAGGTGCTTCACGATGGGTACGGTAGAGTTGTGGATGCTTTACTGGATTAGTAATCCACTGATCGTGAGTTCATATCCCACCATGGGCAATTTGAGAGTTTGAATTCAGATAAATTTCAAACCTGGAAATAAAAAGCTGGTGTCGGTAAAATGCCCATGAAGCTGTTGGATTGATGTAAAACCCAACTGGTTCACTAATGTCCTTCAATGAAGCAAACTTGCTGACCTTATCCGGTCTGGACCTATATGTCTCCAGTCCCACCCAATGTTCCCTGAAAGCTGTGCTCCAAGGAACCGACTATTCAATACAAAAAACCTTCATGCACAGAATTTTTAATGGTTCGCACTGCTCCCTACAGGGGCCGTGCAGCACCAAATAAAATTAGTTAACATTGCTCCTACCCCAATGTAATTGACACTTAACTGCACTCAGAGGTGGACTAGCAAGCCACGAGATTGTATTATACAGCCACCACCCACGGTTCATGAAGAAGGTTGTGTAGGTTGGGCCTCTACTCAGTGGAATTCAGAAGAATGAGAGGTGATCTTATCGAAACGTATAAGATTATGAGGGGGCTTGACGAGGTGGATGCAGAGAGGATGTTTCCACTGATGGGGGAGACTAGAATTAGAGGGCATGATCTTAGAATAAGAGGCCACCCATTTAAAACTGAGATGAGGAGAAATTTTTTCTGAGGGTTGTAAATCTGTGGAATTCGCTGCCTCAGAGAGCTGTGGAAGCTGGGACATTGAATAAATTTAAGACCGAGATAGACAGTTTCTTAAACGATAAGGGGATAAGGGGTTATGGGAAGTGGAGCTGAGTCCATGATCGGATCAGCCATGATCTTATTGAATGGCGGAGCAGGCTCGAGGGGCCGTATGGCCTACTCCTGCTCCTATTTCTTATGTTATGTTCAGGTCCACCAGCACCTTCTCAGGGCGATGAGAATGGAGATACAATTGACTCTGAACACAATGTTCTTTTGCAGAGTGAAGACGGCACGCTGTTAGCCGGGAAGCATGAAGAATTCTGGTTGGAGATTGAAAATGGAAGCTTGTTCACTGTGGGGAAATATCAGGGCTGCCGCGACCAGCATTATTTCTGTCTCCAGACCAACAAAGTCTTCCTTTGTCACCAAGGTACGGAGGCGGTTAAGCTGTAAATATGCTGAACGATTGTATTTTCGACAAACACCTGCTCAGAGCAACGTTTTTTGAACGTATTTTCTTGTTTCAAGAACTTGCTGTGTGTTGGAGACTTAAACTCATGTCCTCCTACTGTGTGCAGCGATATGTTGCTGCTCCAGGATGCTTTATCTCTGTGCCTCTAAGTACAGGGCAATTCATCCCATCCAATTACATTCTCCTCCCCTGAAGGTGCTGACTCTCACTGGGGTACAGGTCCCCCTTCCCTTGAAGGCGCTGACTCTCACTGGGGTACAGGTCCCCCCCTCCCCTGAAGGTGCTGACTCTCACTGGGGTACAGGTCCCCTCCCCTGAAGGTGCTGACTCTCACTGGGGTACAGGTCCCCCTTCCCTTGAAGGCGCTGACTCTCACTGGGGTACAGGTCCCCTCCCCTGAAGGTGCTGACTCTCACTGGGGTACAGGTCCCCCCTCCCCTGAAGGTGCTGACTCTCACTGGGGTACAGGTCCCCCCCCTCCCCTGAAGGCGCTGACTCTCACTGGGGTACAGGTCCCTCCTCCCCTGAAGGTGCTGACTCTCACTGGGGTACAGGTCCCCTCCCCTGAAGGTGCTGACTCTCACTGGGGTACAGGTCCCCCCCTCCCCTGAAGGTGCTGACTCTCACTGGGGTAAAGATTCCCCTCCTCCCCTGAAGGTGCTGACTCTCACTGGGGTACAGGTCCCCCCCTCCCCTGAAGGTGCTGACTCTCACTGGGATACAGGTCCCCCCTCCCCTGAAGGTGCTGACTCTCACTGGGATACAGGTCCCCCCTCCCCTGAAGGTGCTGACTCTCACTGGGGTAAAGATTCCCCTCCTCTCCTGAAGGTGCTGACTCTCACTGGGTTTGGGAGTAACAGCACTCTACTACCTTGCTCAAGTGGCCATTCTTAATGGGATAGCCCAGATACCCTCCACCCCACAATCCTGGTTAACTTGTCACAGTCCAGGGATCAATCCTGGAAACCCCTGGTGTGGATGATTGAGAACCACTTGAGTGGTGCACGTAGTGACTGAGCCAAAAGTGTTGCAAGATCCGACGTCATTATTCAAAGAAAAGCAGGGAACTCTCCTGGTGTCTAGTGTAACATTTCTCCCTCAACCAACACCACCACAAAGTAGACCAACTGCTCAGTATCTTGTGGCACTGTGCTGGACATTTCTAGCTCAGAATGGCTAGTGTTCGTCAGCATTTAAATCAGTTCACGACAGAAATGCTTTGAGATATTCCGACGCGATAAGCCTGTATGTAAATGAAGGGACTCGTAACCAAGCTGAAAAGTTACCGGTGCACGCTGACTATTATGGTATCGTTAGAACACAAAGTCGAGCTCTGGTTTTCTCAGCCTGTCTTGTCCTTTGCAGGAGTTGTGGAGTTGTGTGCCCCCGGCGATGTGAAACTCCCCAGCAATTCTTGGCGTACCATCTACCAGTCTGAGGAGGGTGCTTTGACCAAGCAGGCTGCTGCTTCACTGGGAGTTGGCACGGAGAGCCCAAACATGCTCTCCATCGCAGTAAAAGTCCACCACAACAAGAGTGAGAGCAACATGAAGGTAACTTCCACCAAATCTTTTCTGGTGCCCAATAAGTGTCGCTCCCTTCCATTTTGGGGACATGACACCTTCTTGTTCCTTTGACGTTCCAGTGCCTTTGTAGGTGAGCCGTGGGAAGCTCCGCAGGCTTCTACACAGGTGTGCTGTACCCTCGCGTGGGGGTGGGGGGGGCCTAGTCTATGGGATTGGGTAGATTGGGTGCGTCCCTATTTGACAAGCAGGAACTCTCCCTATGAGGGTTTCTTTAAACCTTGGTTTGGCGATGGTGATGGGATTCTGTGCCTGTCAGGTACCTGGCTGAAATGCCTTACCAGGTATATTTTGCTCTTTGTATAAAATTGAAAAATAATGTTTTACCAGAGTGTCATTACAAACCAGTCCCAGTTTAATAAAAGAGCAAAATACAGGCCCGCAAGATCTCTGCGCGTCTCCAATTCTGGCCTCCTGGTCCCCCCACTCCCTTCGCCCACCACTGGCGGCCGAGCCTTCAGCTACCATCCCCTCCCTAAACCTCTCCGCCTCTCTACCTCTCTCTCTTCCTAAGCTACTCCCTAAAACCCCATCACTTTGGCCATGCTTTTGGTCACATCTCCTAATGTCCCCTTTGGCTCGGTGTCAGTTTCTGTTACCTAACACGGGTGTCTCTCTTTGGCTATGAAAGCGCTATGACCATCCACATGTGCAACAGCTTGAAGGCAACATGGCACCGCATACACCTTAATTCTTCTGACAGCTGGTGTTATTTTATGCAATGCCCTCTCCACATAACTACGCTTCCTGTGAAGCACCTTGGGATGTTTTACGATGTTAAAGATGCTAAACAAGTTCAAGTTGTTGTTGTTGAAAGAGAATGAGGTAATCTTTTAAGTGGGCAGTTTTGTGTAAATGTTGATGCATTTTCCTCTCGCTCTTGTTTTAGGAGATCCTCGTGTCTGTCGGGCTGCGTGGGGCCACGCTTCAGCACCGCAATGTGCCCCCGGGGCGAAGCTGGCACGAGCAGGTTATTACTTATAAAATGTATACTTATAAAGGTTACAGTAAAATATCTTATTATTTACAGGGTGTCCTCAGAGATTGTGTCAGTATTTAGAGGGGGTCTCTGGGAGTGTCTGTATTTACAGGGAGGTCCCTGGCAGTGTGTCCATATTTACAGGGGGGGTCCCCGGGAGTTTGTCAGTAAATACAGGGTCCCCGGGAATGTGTCAGTATTTATTGGGGGTCACTGGGAGTGTGGCAGTATTTACAGACAGTCTCCGGGAGTGTGACAGTATTTACAGAGGGTCCCTGGGAATGTGTCAGTATTTACAGGGGGTCTCCGGGAGTGTGGCAGTATTTACAGGCGGTCTCCGGAAGTGTGACAGTATTTACAGGGGGTCCCTGGGAATGTGTCAGTATTTACAGGGGGTCTCCGTGAGTGTGTCAGTATTTACAGGGGGTCCCTGGGAATGTGTCAGTATTTACAGGGGGTCCCTGGGAATGTGTCCGTATTTACAGGGGATCTCCGTGAGTGTGTCCGTATTTACAGAGGGTCTCCGGGAATGTGTCCGTATTTACAGAGGGTCTCCGGGAATGTGTCCATATTTACGGGGATCTCCTTGAGTGTCTGTATTTACAGAGGGTCTCTGGGAATGTGTCCGTATTTACAGGGGATCTCCGTGAGTGTGTCTGTATTTACAGGGGGTCTCCGTAAGTGTGTCTGTATTTACAGGTTGAGTGTGTCCGTATTTACAGGGAATTCCCGGGATTGTGTCTGTTTTTGCAGAGGGCTGTGGATGCTCAGTCGTTGAGTATATTCAAGACAGAGATCGATAGATTTTTGGATATTAAGGGAATCCAGGTATATGGGGATAGTGCGGGAAAGTGGAGTTGAGGTTGAAGATCAGCCATGATTTTATTGAAGTGGCCGTAGAAATAGTGGATGCATTGGTGATCATTTTACAATAGTCCATCCACCCTGCATCAGTTCCTATGAACTGCTGGTAGCTAATGTAACCCCACTTTTTAAAAAGGAGGGAGAGAGAAAACGGGTAATTATAGACCGATTAACCTGACATCAGTAGTGGGGAAAATGTTGGAATCAATTACTAAAGATGAAATAGCAGCGCATTTGGAAAGCAGTGACAGGATCGGTCCAAGTCAGCATGGATTTATGAAAGGGAAATCATGCTTGACAAATCTTCTAGAATTTTTTGAGAATGTAACCAGTAGAGTGGACAAGGGAGAACCAGTGGATGTGGTGTATTTGGACTTTCAAAAGGCTTTTGACAAGGTCCCACACAAGAGATTGGTGTGCAAAATTAAAGCACATGGTATTGCGGGTAATGTACTGACGTGGATAGAGAACTGGTTGGCAGACAGGAAGCAGAGAGTCGGGATAAACGGGTCCTTTTCAGAATGGCAGAATGACTAGTGGGGTGCCGCAGGGCTCAGTGCTGGGACCCCAGCTATTTACAATATACATTAATGATTTAGACAAAGGAATTGAGTGTAATATCCCCAAGTTTGCAGATTACACTAAGCTGGGTGGTCGTGTGAGCTGTGAGGAGGATGCTAAGAGGCTGCAGGGTAACTAGGACAGGTTAAGTGAATAGGCAAATGCATGGCAGATGCAGTATTATGTGGATAAATGTGAGGTTATCCACTTTGGTGGCAAAAACACGAAGGCAGAATATTATCTGAATGGTGACAGATTAGGAAAAGGGGAGGTGCAACGAGACCTGGGTGTCATGGTATATCAGTCATTGAAAGTTGGCATACAGGTACAGCAGGCGGTGAAGAAGGCAAATGGTATGTTGGCCTTCATAGCTAGGGGATTTGAGTATAGGAGCAGGGAGGTCTTACTGCAGTTGTACAGGGCCTTGGTGAGGCCTCACCTGGAATATTGTGTTCAGTTTTGGTCTCCTAATCTGTGGAAGGACGTTCTTGCTATTGAGGGAGTGCAGCGAAGGTTCACCAGACTGATTCCCAGGATGACAGGACTGATATATGAGGGGAGACTGGATCGACTGGGCCTGTATTCACTGGAGTTTAGAAGGATGAGAGGGGATCTCATAGAAACATATAAAATTCTGACGGGACTGGACAGGTTAGATGCAGGAAGAATGTTCCCGATTGTTGGGGAAGTCCAGAACCAGGGGACACAGTCTAAGGATAAGGGGTAAGCCATTTAGGACCGAGATGAGGAGAAACTTCTTCACTCAGAGAGTTGCTAACCTGTGGAATTCCCTGCTGCAGAGAGTTGTTGATGCCAGTTCATTGGATATATTCAAGAGGGAGTTAGATATGGCCCTTATGGCGAAAGGGATCATGGGGTATGGAGAGAAAGCAGGAAAGGGGTACTGAGGGAATGATCAGCCATGATCTTATTGAAAACTACACCTGGCCCCCACTCGGGACTTCCCTGGAGCGGTGACCCAAAATCGGGAACTCGGGGGAGCCCGGGAAAGAACTGATGCCGTGGTTCTCAGCTGCTCAACCAATAGGACACTCCCTAAGCTCATGTACCTAATTGGTTCAGATCTCTTTAAAGCATTTTATCTTGTATCTGAGGAGAGGCTGCGCGGCCAGCATTTATAAGAATATAGGTTTGGCATTGTGCTATTAAATTAGTGTTGTGGTTGTGCTACATTTGTGTTGGGTTCAGAGCCTGTTTCGAGGACCTCTATTAGATTCATTGTTCTCTCTCCCCTCAGATCCTGGATTTCCTGAATATTGCAGATGAGCCTGTGTTGGGTTACGCTCACCCAGCAAATGCAACCACCTTCCACCTGCACCTCTGGAGCTGTGCCCTGGACTACAGGTGAACAACTCCTCAGCTTAATATGTCTCATCATTTATTTTGTTGAATGTACTCTTCATGGTGATGTATGATGTAATGCAGAGTAAAACATGGATAGAGGATTGGCTAACTAACAGAAAACAGAGAGTCGGGATAAATGGTTCATTCTCTGGTTGGTAACTAGTGGGGTGCCGCAGGGATCAGTGCTGGGACCCCAACTATTTACAATCTATATTAACGACTTGGAAGAAGGGACTGAGTGCAACATAGCCAAGTTTGCTGACGATACAAAGATGGGAGGAAAAGCAATGTGTGAGGAGGACACAAAAAATCTGCAAAAGGACATAGACAGGCTAAGTGAGTGGGCAAAAATTTGGCAGGTGGAGTATATTATTGGCAATGCACTTTGGCAGAAAAAAATCAAAGAGCAAGTTATTATTTAAATACAGAAAGATTGCAAAGTGCTGCAGTATAGCGGGACCTGGGGGTACTTGTGCATGAAACACAAAAGGATAGCAAATGATCAGGAAGGCCAATGGAATCTTGGCCTTTATTGCAAAGGGGATGGAGTATAAAAGCAGGGATGTCTTGCTACAGCTATACAGGGTATTGGTGAGGCCACACCTGGAATACTGCGTGCAGTTTTGGTTTCCATATTTACAAAAGGATATACTTGCTTTGGAGGCAGTTCAGAGAAGGTTCACTAGGTTGATTCCAGAGATGAGGGGGTTGACTTATGACGAAAGGTTGAGTAGGTTGGGCCTCTACTCATTGGAATTCAGAAGAATGAGAGGTGATCTTATCGAAATGTATAAGATTATGAGGGAGCTTGACAAGGTGGATGCAGAGAAGATGTTTCCACTGATGGGGAGGCTAGAACTAGAGGGCATGATCTTAGAATAAGGGGCCGCCCATTTAGAATTGAGATGAGTAGAAATTTCTTCTCGAGGGTTGTAAATCTGTGGAATTCGCTGCCTCAGAGAGCTGTGGAAGCTGGGACATTGAATAAATTTAAGACAGAAATAGACAGTTTCTTAAACGATAAGGGTATAAGGGGTTATGGGGAGTGGGCGAGGAAGTGGAGCTGAGTCCATGATCGGATCAGCCATGATCGTATTAAATGGCAGAGCAGGCTCGAGGGGCCTGTTCCTGTTTCTTATATTCTTAAAACCTCTACACTGTCCCATCAAACACTCCCAGGGCAGGTACAGCACGGGTTAGATACAGAGTAAAGCTCCCTCTACACTGTCCCATCAAACACCCCCAGGACAGGTACAGCACGGGTTAGATACAGAGTAAAGCTCCCTCTACACTGTCCCATCAAACACTCCCAGGGCAGGTATAGCATGGGTTTGATAGAGTAAAGCTCCCTCTATGCTGCTGCACATAATAAATCTGATACCCGTCTAATTCCCTTTTGATTAATTAAGTTCCGTCAATATTCACTGCACCTGTTGGCAGATCCTGGCCAGTGGCCTGTTACTCAGTTGGAGTTGAAAAGCTTGCTAAGAAAGAGTGAGGAGGAATTTAACCAGTGATGCCACTGAAGGAATGGCTCTGGCGAGCGCTCTGCCAGGTTACCTTACAGGGGTGGTGCATGGAAGTGTGGTAATGTCTGGCTATCAGGCTGAGCGTTCATTTTGGAATTGACCCAGTTGAAGTGCCGACTGGGACACCAGCACCAATATTTAACGGGTCAAAGAGACGATAAGGTGGTTGATGCTTAGCGGGGGTTTCGAAAGTCTTCTGATTGTAGGAGCGTGAAACACTGATGAAGAGTGCTGCAGTTTTCAACCCCTGGGAAAGAATGAGTTGGTGTAGGAGACGCTGATGACCCCAGTAACGTGTGTGACTGTGTCTGTGTTCCAGGCCGCTGTATTTACCAGTTCGGGCACTAGTGACTGTTGAAACCTTCACAATTTCCAGTAACATCATGCTGGACAAATACTGCTCCACACTCAGGTATTGACTGACCCCTTTCACTCAGATTGCATATTTACTATCCGTTTCCACCAACTAAGTACTTGTAATAATCACTATCTTTCATCTTCCAGAATTATTATCGATGATGCCGCACTGTATTTGTCTGAAAAATGTAGTCCAACCGTGGTGAACTTGAAGAAAGGTGAGGTCTTTGTTTATATGTCTAGCATCTAAGGGAGGGAGCAGTGTCCCTGGGGCTTGGAGTGCTAAAGTGGGAGTGTCCTCAGGGGTTGGGATACCCATTGAAACATACAAGATTCGGAGGGGGATTGACAGGGTAGATGCTGAGAGGTTGTTTCCCCGGGTTGGAGAGTCTAGAACCAGGGGTCACAGTCTCAGGATAAGGGGTCGGCCATTTAAGACTGAGATCAGGAATTTCTTCACTCAGAGGGTTGTGAATCTTTGGAATTCTCTTCCCCCAAAGGACTGTGGATGCTGAATTGTTGAGTATATTCAAGGCTGAGATCGATAGATTTTTGGACTCTCGGGGAATCAAGGGTTATGGGGAACGAGCGGGAAAGTGGAGTTCAAGTCGAAGATCAGCCAGGATCTTATTGAATGGTGGAACAGGCACGAGGGGCTGTATGGCCTATTCCTGCTCCTAATTCCTATGTTCCTAAAGGGGGGTGATGTCCCCAAGGGTTGTGGTACTAAAGGGGGTGTGTCCCCAGGTGTTGGGTGCTTACAGACATGACATGGAATCAGATTCGTTACAGGACAGTAGGAGGCCAATCGGTCCATGCCAGCTCTCTGCAAGAGCACTTCAGCTAATCCCAATCCTGAAGTGCTCCAACAGAAATTGCAGATTAACACCAGCATTCCCAATTTCTGGTTCCCTGCCACGTGCAGGGGAGAGAATCTTGGTGCTTTTGTCTGTCCCTTATTGGCAGCTACAAGCCACTCGTGTGCCTGCTTGTGTGCTGTGCGAAGATATGAGGAACTGAGAAGAAAATGCAGAGATGTCATAACCTCTTTCCCACTTGTAACTTTTTTTATAAAGAAGTGAAATTATTGAATGTAATCAACAGCCTGACACTTTTTCCCCACTCTTGAGTTTCTAAACATTTTTCTTTGAAATAATAATGCTTTCCTGCTCTGTCTTATGACCTCAGCGATGTCAGTTATGAAGGCTGACGTTGGTCTTACCAGCCCCTCGTGGAGAAAGATTAGCCAGGATTCCTGCTACTGGTCAGTAGTATTGATTCCTGCTGGAAACTGTGACTATTAGCTGAGGGCAGAATCACGCTCAGCAATCCTACCTCCCACAGTTGAATAGTTTGGCAACACCTGCTCTGCCTCGGCTCACAAATGAAGCGAGGCCAGTTCTTGAAGGATAGCGGGTGCCTGTGAAGCCGTACCCCAATGAGTGTTAGCACCTTCAGGGGAGGGGGGGACCTGTACCCCAGTGAGAGTCAGCACCTTCAGGGGAGGGGGGGACCTGTACCCCAGTGAGAGTCAGCACCTTCAGGGGATGGGGGGGACCTGTACCCCAGTGAGAGTCAGCACCTTCAGGGGAGGGACCTGTACCCCAGTGAGAGTCAGCACCTTCAGGGGATGGGGGGGACCTGTACCCCAGTGAGAGTCAGCACCTTCAGGGGAGGGGACCTGTACCCCAGTGAGTGTCAGCACCTTCAGGGGAGGGGGGGACCTGTACCCCAGTGAGTGTCAGCACCTTCAGGGGAGGGGGGGACCTGTACCCCAGTGAGAGTCAGCACCTTCAGGGGAGGAGGGACCCGTACCCCAGTGAGAGTCAGCACCTTCAGGGGAGGAGGGGACCCGTACCCCAGTGAGAGTCAGCACCTTCAGGGGAGGGGGGGACCTGTACCCCAGTGAGAGTCAGCACCTTCAGGGGAGGGGACCTGTACCCCAGTGAGAGTCAGCACCTTCAGGGGATGGGGGGGACCTGTACCCCAGTGAGTGTCAGCACCTTCAGGGGAGGGGACCTGTACCCCAGTGAGAGTCAGCACCTTCAGGGGAGGGGGGCACCTGTACCCCAGTGAGAGTCAGCACCTTCAGGGGAGGAGGGGACCCTGTACCCCAGTGAGAGTCAGCACCTTCAGGAGAGGAGGGAACCCTGTACCCCAGTGAGAGTCAGCACCTTCAGGAGAGGAGGGAACCCTGTACCCCAGGAAATAAATTGTTTTCAGCTGTTTTTGATTTTTTGAGTTTGTGTTGGGGGGACAAAACAGTCTCGGAGTACAACTGAAAGACTGAAAATCCATTCAGCATATTCACACAGTGTTGACTATTTATTCCAGATTATGTGCGAGTCCTGGACATGGGGGTGCTGGAATTTCGAATAACTGCCTCAAAACCGAGTGCGGAGGGAGAGCGGGTGAGGGAGCTTTTATCCATGTGAATTAATCTTGCCGTGTCAGATTGAACGTACTGATTGGGCCGTTCCATTGAACATTGCTTCTCTGTCCAGTTACAGCCCCGGTTTGAGTTGCGCTGCTCAAGTGACGTCATCCATATCCGGACATGTTCCGACTCCTGTGCTGCCCTCATGAACCTCATCCAGTACGTGGCAAGTTATGGAGACCTGCATCCACCCTGCAAATTCCAGGATACTCCTGGAGCAGCAGCTCAGAGGAGCCGGGTAATCCAGAAAAAGAACTTTGCAACGCTTGTCATGTTTACTTCATTCCCGGGGTGTGGGCACCGCGGACGGGACCAGCTCTGATCAGACTCAGCTGTAGATTCCCTTGTGGTCAAATAGCCTAGTGACACTCGCTCTCTCGGCCTGTGGTACTCACTAACATTTCGGTCTCTCCGCCCCCAAACATTGGTGTCCGGGGTACAGCCATCTCGGCCCCGCTCTCTGGAGTTCCCTCCAACTCCCACTCCTCCAATAAGTCCTTCCTTAAAACCCACCTCCTCGACTAACCTTTGATCACCCTTGTAATCACTGCTTTGCTTCATGTCTTCATGCTTCTGTGAAGCACCTTGGGACGGTATTCAACATGACAGACACTTTAGAAATGCAGGTTGTTATTGAGCAGGGACTGCTTAAAAAAAAACAACTGCATTTGCTTATTATTTATAATATGTTAAAAACACAGTGGTCTCAAGAGTCAGGTGGTTCTGTACTCTGCTGCCCGTGTCCTAGCTCTCACCATGTCCCATTCACCCATCACCCCCCCCGTGCTCGCTGACCTACATTGGTTCCCAGTCCGGCAATGCCTCAATTTTAAAATTCTCATCCTTGATTTCAAATCCCTCCATGACCTCGTCCCTCCCTATCTCTGTAATCTCCTGCTGCCCTACAACCCTCCGAGATCTCTGCGCTCCTCTAATTCTGCCCTCTTCAGCTGCCTAGGCCCCAATCTCTGGAATTCCCTCCCTAAACCCCTCCACCTCTCTCCCCTCCTTCAGCACGTTCCTTAAAACTCACACCATGCCCTACCTACCTCTTTGATTAAGCTTTTTGTCATCTGGCCTGATTCATCCTTGTGTGGCTCGGTGTCAAATTTTGTTTGATAACGCTCCTGTGAAGCATCTTGGGATGTTTTACTATGTTAAAGGCGCTATATAAATCTAAGTTGTTTTTAATTGTACCTGTAGGTGATGCTATATGCACAAACTTATATGACCAATTGAGTACAACAGAGTCAGCCCTAATGTTATGTGATGACCCTAAGTGAATGTAAGGAACGTACTATCAAATCTCTGCCCTCCCCCCACTCATTGCACTGCTCAGCAAATGACCCCCCTTCATTCCAGATCAGCAAGATTTCAGTTCCTCTCCACCCTGCTGGCTGATTTTCCAATTCTATCCCACCCAGTTCTCCATCAAAGGGTTCCCCAGCCCCTCTTAATTCCTCATTTTCTAGTAACACTCCCCATTGCCCATCCTCAGCACCCCTAACTAGCTGTATTGTTCCTCCCCCAATGAGGCAGATCATGCCTCAATCCCACTATGCCTGCTGATCTGAAATCCCTTTACTCATCATTTTCTTCCATCTTCCTCCCTGCGTTCCCTCCCTCCCTTCCTACCCCTTTTTCTCCCCCTCCCAAATCCTCTGATCCCTTACAAATCCTCCCTTGATTTCTACTTTTCTCCCCTCTCCCTGCTTTCCCCCAGCCTTACTTCGTCCCTCCCCTCTCCCTTTCTCTACTCTTCCTTTCCATCCCTCCTACTTCACTCTTCTGTCTCTCCTTACCCCTCCCTACTCCCCCACGCTGTTTCCTTTATCGCCCAACCCTAACCCCGCTAGACCAGAAACATTCACATTGGTCTTGACTACCTCTATGCAGATCAACTAGTATTTCTAATTTTTTTCTTTCGCTCTCTTGCTCTCGCTCTCTTTTTTCTTTCCCTTTCCTCCTCCTGAAACTCAGTAGCTGTGACTGCAGGAAGTTCACAATTATTCAGGCAGTTTTCAGGGGTGCTGCTGGGACAGAGTTGTGCTTTGGGATCAACATTTCACAGACATTAACATAAACCAGCTTTTACATAGAATGTTTTTTTATTAATTCCTGGGATGTGGGCAGGGTCAGCATTTATTGCCCATCCCTAATTGCCCCTTGAGAAGGTGGCGGTGAGTCTCCTTCTTGAACCGCTGCAGTCCGTGTGGTGAAGGTGCTCCCACAGTGCTGTTAGGGAGGGAGTTCCAGGATTGTGACCCAGCGACGGTGAAGGAACGGTAACATATTTCCCAGTCAGGATGGTGTGTGACTTGAAGGGGAATGTGGAGGTGGTGGTGTTCCCATGCGCCTGCTGCCCATGTCCTTCTAGGTGGCAGGGGGCGTATGGGAACACCACCCTTCATAGGCCCTTCATAGAAACATTCGGCCCTTCGAGCCTGCACCACCATTCAATATGATCATGGCTGATCATGCAACTTCAGTACCCCATTCCTGCTTTCTCTCCATACCCCTTGATCCCTTTAGCCGTAAGGACCACATTTAACTCCCTTTTGAATATATCTAACAAACTGGCCTCAACAACTTTCTGTGGTAGAGAATTCCACAGGTTCACAATTCTCTGAGTGAAGAAGTTTCTCCTCATCTCGGTCCTAAATGGCTTACCCCTTATTCTTAGACTGAGACCCCTGGTTCTGGACTTCCCCAACATTGGGAGCATTCTTCCTGCATCTAACCTGTCCAATCCCGTCAGAATTTTATGTTTCTATGAGATCCCCTCTCATTCTTCTAAATTCCAGTGAATATAAACCTAGTCGATCCAGTCTTTCTTCATATGTCAGTCCTGCCATCCCGGGAATCAGTCTGATTCGCTGCACTCCCTCAATAGCAAGAAAGTCCTTCCTCAGATTAGGAGACCAAAACTGTACACAATATTCCAGGTGTGGCCTCACCAAGGCCCTGTACAACTGCAGTAAGACCTCTCTGCTCCTATACTCAATTCCTCTTGCTATGAAGGCCAACATGCCATTTGCCTTCTTCACCGCCTGCTGTACCTGCATGCCAACTTTCAATGATTGATGTACCATGGCACCCAGGTCTCGTTGCACCTCCCCTTTTCCTAATCTGTCACCATTCAGATAATAATCTGCCTTCGTGTTTTTGCCAACAAAGTGGATAACCTCACATTTATCTACATTATACTGCATCTGCCATGCATTTGCCCACTCACCTAGCCTGACCAAGTCACCCTGCAGCCTCTTAGCATATTCCTCACAGCTCACACTGCCACCCAACTTAGTGTCATATGCAAACTTGGAGATATTGCATTCAATTCCTTCGTCTAAATCATTAATGTATATTGTAAATAGCTGGGTTCCCAGCACTGAACCTTGCGGTACCCCAGTAGTCACTGCCTGCCATTCTGAAAAGGACCCGCTTATTCCTACTCTTTGCTTCCTGTCTGCTAACTAGTTCTCTATCCACGTCAATACATTACCCCCAATACCATGTGCTTTAATTTTGCACACTAATCTCTTGAGTGGGACCTTGTCAAAAGCTTTTTGAAAGTCCAAATACACCACATCCACTGGTTCTCCCTTGTCCACTCTACTAGTTACATCTTCAAAAAATTCTAGAAGATTTGTCAAGCATGATTTCCATTTCATAAATCCATGCTGACTTGGATCGATCCTGTCACTGCTTTCCAAATGCATTACATCTTTAATAATTGATTCCAACATTTTCCCCACTACTGATGTCAGGCTAACTGGTCTATAATTCCCTGTTTTCTCTCCCTCCTTTTTTAAAAAGTGGAGTTACATTAGCTACTCTCCAATCCATAGGAACTGATCCAGAGTCCATAGAATGTTGGAAAATGACCACCAATGCATCCACTATTTCTAGGGCCATTTCCTTAAGTACTCTGGATGCAGACTATCAGGCCCTGGGGATTTATTCGCCTTCAATCCCATCAATTTCCCTAACTCAATTTCCTGACTAATAAGGATTTCCTTCAGTTCCTCCTTCTCACTAGACCCTCAGTCCCTTAGAATTTCCGGAAGGTTATTTGTGTCTTCCTTAGTGAAGACAGAACCAAGTATTTGTTCAATTGGTCTGCCATTTCTTTGTTCCTCATTATAAATTCCAACAGTTCCATGCTGGTGTTTATGCTCCACACGAGCCGCCTCCTACCCCTACTTCAGCTCACCCTATCAGCATCTCCTTCTATTCCATTCTCCCTCATATGCTAATCTAGCTTGCCCTTAAATGCATCGATGCTGTTTGCCACATTCTGTAGCGAGTTCCACATTCTCACCGCTCTCATGAATAAGGACGTTTCTTTTGAATTCCCTGTTGGATTTATTAGTGACTATCTTGTATTTATGGCCCCTAGTTCTAGACTTCCCGCACAAATATGATCATCTTCTCTACCTCTACCTTATCAAACCCCTTAATAATTTTGAAGACTTCTATCAGGTCACAGCTCGGCCATCTCTTTTTTTCTAAAGAAAAGAACCCCCGCCTGTTCCACAGATACAACCTATCGACTTCTATCGATGCCTATGAAAAGGCCAGCAGCCTCACCAGTTTCTGGAAACAACCAAACTGTAACCCTCTCTCTCTTGTGACGAGCAAGAAAACATCCAATAAACAGTTGACCCTAGGCAAAAATACTGTCACAGATATTCTATAGAGTCAGGCAGGGATGGCCGAGGGAGGGGATCACTAATCTAGGCAGATGAACAATAAATTGCCCTTTGGATAAGCTGCTGGGTGAGAGGAGGAAGGGGAGGGAACGAGCAGTGTGGGACTTGTGTTGGTGAATTCGTACTCCAGCATAGGAATGTACATGATTTGAGAAAACACTTGATTTCTGTTGGTCCCCGTGTCATAAACATAGATGGTTCCTGGAAACATTGTGTCCCACTATCTCTCACTCTCCTCTCCCAGGACTTGGGAACGGAGAAATTGGTAGACAAACAACAACTAAGGTTCATCTAGTTTGCCTTCTACCATCCTGGCAGTCTCATGATACAATGGTAATGGAGTTGTTGACTGACCACAGCCATCAATCTCGATCAATGAGTCTACAACAGACATAGGGCGAGGAAAACCCCCAGTGCTGGAGAACCATCGGTCCAAAGTCACCTGTTGCTCCTCTAAGCATGCCACTTCATTGAGCATTGCCAGTCTGCTGCCCTGATGTAACCATGGTCTCCTTTTCAGGCCGGGTCAGGCGACAGCGCACCCTGTAGCACCTCGGGCCTTGCTGAGGCCGAGCAGAAGCTCCTGCAGGACCTGATGATCGATGCCATGGAGGAGATGGACACCCTGCCGTCTTCGCCTCCAGCCCCTCCAGCCTCGCAGCAGTCGAACGGTGAGTGATGAAAGCAGAGAGGCCCAATGAAAAGCCACGAGCGTGGAAAATCTGAAAAATTAAAAAGTAGAGAAGATTGGTGGAAATACATAGCATGAGCGAATGTGGATAGCCTTCATCAGGGGAGGAGGGGGAGACACAGACACAGAACAGAGGGCGAGGGTGTAGCTATGTTAACTCATTTCACTAAGAGGCAGGCACTGTATTTAGTAGCCTGTTATTAGATCTTTTTTAAACACACGGGAAGACACATCCTTTAAGATGTTCCATAAAACCTATCTCTTCACCCCTCTCTATCTCTGTAACCTCCTCCAACTCTACAATCCTTCGAGATCTCTGCGCTCCTCCAATTCTGGCGTCTGGAGCATCCCCGATTTTATTCACTCCGTCATTGGCAGCTGTGCCTTCAGCTGCCTAGGCCCCAACCTCTGGAATTCCCTCCCGAAACCTCTCTACTTCCCTACCTCTCTCTCCTCCTTTAAGATACTTCTTAAAACCTCTTTGGCCACCTGTCATAACATCTCCTTCATTGGCTCGGTATCAATGTTTTGTCCACTTACGTTCCTATGAAGCACCTTAGGACGTTTTACTACACCCGTGACTAAACTGAAGAAGGATGGTATTAGATTAAAAGAAGAGGTTTATAATGTTGCAAAGGATAGAAGTAAGCCTGAGGATTGGGAGAGCTTTAGAAACCAGCAAAGGATGATTGAAAAATTGATAAAAAGGGAGAAAATATAATAGAGTAAACAAGCACAAAATATAAAAACAGATTGTAAGAGCTTCTACAAGTATATAAAAAGGAAGAGAGTAGCAAAAGTAAGCATTGGTCCCTTAGAGGCGGAGACGGGAGAAATTATAATGGGGAATAAGGAAATGGTAGACTTTAAACAAATATTTTGTATCTGTCTTCACAGTAGAAGACACAAAAAGCTTACCAAAAATAGTAGGAAACCAAGGGGCTAATGAGAGTGATGAACTTAAATGAATTAAGATCAGTGGAGAAAAAGTACTAGAGAAACTAATGGGACTAAACACCAACAAATCCCCTGGACCTGACGGCCTACATCCTGGGGTTCTAAAAGAGGTGGCTGCAGAGATAGTGGATGCATTAGTTGCGATCTTCCAAAATTCCCTCGATTCTAGAGCGGTCCCAGCAGATTAGAAGGTAGCAAATGTAACCCTGCTATTCAAGAAAAGATGGAGAGAGAAAACGGAACTATAGGCCAGTTAACCTGGCATCAGTTGTTGGGAAAATGCTGGAATCCATTATTAAGGACGTGGTAACAGGGCATTCAGAAAATCATAATATGATTAAGCAGAGTCAACATGGTTTTATGAAGGTAAATCAAGTTTTTTGAGGATGTAACTCGCAGGGTAGATAAAGGGGAACCAGTGGATATGGTATATTTGGATTTCCAAAAGGCATTCGATAAGGTGCCACATAAAAGGTTATTACGCAAGATAAGAGCTCATGGGGTTGTAAATAATATATGGTTAACGAACAGGAAACAGAGAATAGGGATCAATGGGTCATTTTCAGGTTGGTAACTAGTGGGGTGCTGCGAGGATCAGTGCTGGGGTCTCAGCTATTTACAATCTATATTAATGACTTACATGAAGGGACCGAGTGTAATGATCCAAGTTTGCTGACGATACAAAGCTAGGTGGGAAAATAAGTTGTGAGGAGAATGTAAAGAGCAAAGGTATATAGACAGGTTAAGTGAGTGGGCAATAAGGTGGCAGATTGAGTATAATGTGGAAAAATGTAAGGTTATTCTCTTTGGTAGGAAGAATAGAAAGTCAGAATATTTTTTAAATGGTGAGAAATGTTAGTGTTCAGAGAGATTTAGGTGTCCTCGCACAGGAAACGCAGAAAGCTGGCATTCAGGTACAGCAAGCATTTAGGAAGGCAAACAACATGTTGGCCTTTATTGCAGATAGGGATGGAGTACAAGATTAAGAAAGTCTTGCTACAATTGTACAGGCCTTGGTGAGACCACACCGCGAGTACTGTGCACAGTTTTGCTCTTCTTGTCTAAGGAAGGATATACTTGCCTTGGAGGCGTTGCAACAAAGATTCACTCGATTGATCCCTGGGCTGAGAGGGCTGTCTTACGATGAGAGATTGTGTAGAATGGGCCCATACGCTCTGGAGTTTCGAAGAATGAGAGGTGATCTCATTGAAACGTACCAGATTCTGAGGGAGATTGACAGAGTCGATGCTGAGGATGTTTCCCCTGGCTGCAGAGTCTAGAACCAGGGGGCACAGTCTCAGGATAAGGGATCGGCCATTTAGGACTGAAACAAAGAGACATTTCGTCACTCTCAGGGTTGTGAATCTATGGAATTCTCTGCCCCAAAGGCCTGTGGATGCTCAGTCGTTGAGTATATTCAAGGCTGAGATTGACAGATTTTTGGATTCTAGGAATCGCAGGATAGCTAAGATGAATACGCGGCTTGAGGAGTGGTGCAGAAGGGAGGGATTCAAATTCTTGGGACATTGGAACCAGTTCTGGGGGAGGTGGGACCAGTACAAACCAGATGGTCTTCACCTGGGCAGGACCGGAACCAATGTCCTAGGAGGAGTGTTTGCTAGTGCTGTTGGGGAGGTGTTAAACTAATATGGTAGGGGGGTGAGAACCTATGCAGGGAGACAAAGGGAAGTAGAATGGGGGCAGAAGCAAAATATAGAAAGAAGAAAAGTAAAAGTGGAGGGCAGAGAAACCCAAGGCAAAAATCAAAACTGGCCACATTACAGCAAAAATCTAAAGGGGCAAAGTGTGTTAAAAAGACAAGCCGGAAGGCTCTGTGCCTCAATGCGAGGAGTATTGGGAATAAGGTGGACGAATTAACTGCGCAGGCATCACGGAGACATGGCTGCAGGGTGACCAAGGGTGAGAATTCTACATCCAGGGGCATTCAACATTCAGGAAGGATAGACAGAAAGGAAAAGGAGGTGGGGTAGCGTTGCTGGTTAAAGAGGAGATTAATGCAATAATAAGGAAGGACATTAGCTTGGATGATGTGGAATCTGTATGGGTGGAGCTGTGGAATACCAAAGGGCAGAAAACGCTAGTGGGAGTTGTGTACAGACCACCAAACAGTAGTAGTGAGGTTGGGGACAGCATCAAACAAGAAGTTAGGGATGTGTGCAATAAGCAGTTATCACGGGCAACTTTAATCTACATATAGATTGGGCTAACCAAACTGGTAGCAGTACGGTGGAGGAGGATTTCGTGGAGTGTAGTAGGGATGGTTTTCTAGACCAATATGTAAGGAACCAACTCGAGGGCTGGTCATCCTAGACTGGGTGATGTGTAATGAGAAAAGACTAATTAGCAATCTTGTGCGAGGCCCCTTGGGGAAGAGTGACCAAAAAAATGGTAGAATTCTTTATTAAGATGGAACGTGACAGTTAATTCGGAAACTAGGGTCCTGAACTTGAGGAAAAGTAATTTCGATGGTATGAGATGTGAATTGGCTAGAATAGACTGGCGTATGATACTTAAAGGGTTGACGGTGGATAGGCAATGGCAAACATTTAAAGATCACATGGATGAACTTCAACAATTGTACATCCCTGTCTGGAGTAAAAATAAAACGGGGAAGGTGGCTCAACCGTGGCTAATAAGGGAAATTAGAGATAGTGTTAAATCCAAGAAAGGGGCATATAAATTGGCCAGATAAAGCAGCAAACCTGAGGACTGGGAGAAATTTAGGATCCAGCAGAGGAGGACAAAGTGTTTAATTAGGAGGGGGAAAATACAATATGAGAGGAAGCTTGCTGGAAGGAACTGAAGGAAATCCTTATTAGGCAGGAAATTGTGTTGGGGAAATTGATGGGATTGAAGGCCGATAAATCCCCGGGGCCTGATAGCCTGCATCCCAGAGTATTTAAGGAAGTGGCCCCAGAAATAGTGGATGCATTGGTGATCATTTTCCAACAGTCTATGGACTCTGGATCAGTTCCTATGGACTGGAGGGTAGCTAATGTAACACCACTTTTTAAAAAAGGGGAGAGAGAGAAAACGGGTAATTATAGACCGGTTAGCCAGACATCAGTAGTGGGGAAAATGTTGGAATCAATTATTAAAGATGAAATAGCAGCGCATTTGGAAAGCAGTGACAGGATCGGTCCAAGTCAGCATGGATTTCTGAAAGGGAAATCATACTTGATAAATCTTCTAGAATTTTCTGAGGATGTAACTAGCAGAGTGGACAAGGGAGAACCAGTGGATATGGTGTATTTGGACTTTCAAATGGCTTTTAACAAGGTCCCACACAAGAGATTGGTGTGCAAAATCAAAGCACATGGTATTGGGAGTAATGAACTGACATGGATAGAGAACTAGTTGGCAGACAGGAAGCAGAGAGTCGGGATAAACGGGTCCTTTTCAGAATGGCAGGTAGTGACTAGTGGGGTGCCGCAGGGCTCAGTGCTGGGACCCCAGCTATTTACAATATACATCAATGATTTAGATGAAGGAATTGAGTGTAATATCTCCAAGTTTGCAGATGACACTAAGCTGGGTGGTGGTGTGAGCTGTGAGGAGGACACTAAAAGGTTGCAGGGTAACTTGGACAGGTTAGGTGAGTAGGCAAATGCATGGCAGATGCAGTATAATGTGGATAAATGTGGGGTTATCCACTTTGGTGGCAAAAACACGAAGGCAGAATATTATCTGAATGGCAGCAGATTAGGAAAAGGGGATGTGCAACGAGACCTGGGTGTCATGGTACGTCAGTCATTGAAAGTTGGCATGCAGGTACAGCAGGCGGTGAAGAAGGCAAATGGTATGTTGGCCTTCATAGCTCGGAGATTTGAGTATAGGAGCAGGGAGGTCTTACTGCAGTTGTACAGGGCCTTGGTGAGGCCTCACCTGGAATACTGTGTTCAGTTTTGGTCTCCTAATCTGAGGAAGGACGTTCTTGCTATTGAAGGGAGGTGCAGCGAAGGTTCACCAGACTAATTCCCAGGATGGCTGGACTGACATATGAGGAGAGACTGGATCGACTAGGCCTGTATTCACTGGAGTTTAGAAGGATGAGAGGGGATCTCATAGAAACATTTAAAATTCTGACGGGACTGGACAGGTTAAATGCAGGAAGAATGTTCCCAATGTTGGGGAAGTCCAGAACCAGGGGACACAGTCTAAGGATAAGGGGTATGCCATTTAGGACTGAGATAAGGAGAAACTTCTTCACTCAGAGAGTTGTTAACCTGTGGAATTCTCTACCGCAGAGAGTTGTTGATGCCAGTTCATTGGATATATTCTAGAGGGAGTTAGATATGGCCCTTACAGCTAAAGTGATCAAGGGGTATGGAGAGAAAGCAGGAAAGGGGTACTGAGGTGAATAATCAGCCATGATCTTATTGAATGGTGGTGCAGGCTCGAAGGGCTGAATGGCCTACTCCTGCACCTATTTTCTATGTTTCTATATGAGGATGAGGCAGAAAAGTGGAGTTGAGATCGAAGATCAGCCATGATCTTATTGAATGGTGGAGCAGGCTCGAGGGGCTGTATTGCCTACTCCTATTGTATAGGCCCATCTAGACTTTGTGTTGTGGTGAGATAGTAAAGAACTGTTGTGCAGCAATTACTAATCTGGACCACTATTATATTGATTATATTAGCATGGTGAAAGTGCAACATATATGTATCAGAATTGTGTATCATTCTGTATAATTTTGCCTTTTTTGAGTCTATTTCTTATGTTATTGTGTTCTGCCAGCTTCTGCAGTTATCTATTGCCGCTCCTCCCGCCTTTACTGTGCACAGTTCCCCAGCTCAGCTTTGGCTTTTCTCCAACTGGAATCTATTCCCATCATCAGTATGCAATCATACGGTACCACATGACCCGTCACCATCATCTTGCCACACCACATTCTGTACAAGTTGTGTGTATTACACGAATCCTGCATGTATATTACATTACTGCCACCCAGAAGCAGCACTGATTATTAGCAAGGATACACTTGGACAGGCGCAAAGCAATGAATGGCTATCGGTGCCAGTGCGACCAAGAAAGCATCTGAGCAGTTCCTTCCCACCTTTGTGACCCGATGTTATGTGGGATGGCAGCTCATGAAAGATTTTTAGAAACATAGAAAATAGGTGCAGGAGTAGGCCATTCGGCCCTTCTAGCCTGCACCGCCATTCAATGAGTTCATGGCTGAACATGCAACTTCATTACCCCATTCCTGCTTTCTCGCCATACCCCTTGATCCCCCTAGTAGTAAGGACTTCATCTAACTCCTTTTTGAATATATTTTTTGTAGCGCATTTCCTTCCCCTTCCTCCTGTGGCCTCATTCACCACGGCAGCACAGCTTGGATGGAGAATTTGGGCCATGGGTTCAGGTTCACATAGCATCATACAGTGCAGAAGGGCCAATTCAGCCCATCATGCCTGTACCGGCACTTTAGAAGAGCTGCCCAATTAGTCCCACTATCCCCCGCTCTTTCCCCATAGCCCTGCAAATTTTCCCCTTCAAGTATGTATCCCGTTCCCTTTTGAAAGTTACTATTGAATCTGCTCCCACCGCCCTTTCAGACAGAGCATTCCAGATATTTTGTTGGTCAAAGAGCAAGCAGAGGCACAATGGGTAAAATGGTCTCCTTCTGTGCTCTATGGTTCGGGAGGGGAGTAGGTAATGCTAGATTTTATCCATTAAATCAGTTTTGCACTTGAGCTTAAATCAGATTCAGAGGGAGTCACCTCACAAAATTGTATTCTGATTTGTCATTTGGGTCCAGACTGGACACATTTCAGTCAGGGGGAAAGGAAAGGGGAACCAAAGCTAAAGCTCCCTGGATGTCCAATGAAATTGAGATTAAATGAAATGGAAAAAGGAAGATTATGAATAAATGTCAGGTTAATAATATGGTAGAGAACCAAGCTGTACACAGAAAGTACAGAGGGGAACGGAAAAAGGAAATAAGAGGAGAAAGGAGAAAGTATGAGAACAGATTGGCAGCTAACATAAAAGGGAATCCAAAAGTCTTTTATAAACATATAAATAATAAGAGGGTAGGGGCGATTAGGGCCCAAAAGGAGATCATCTTGTGGAGGCAGAGGCCATGGCTGAGGTACCTAATGAAACATAGAAAGTAGGTGCAGGAGTAGGCCGTCGGCCCTTCGAGCCTGCACCACCAATCAATAAGATCATGGCTGATCATTCACCTCAGTACCCCGTTCCTGCTTTCTCTCCATACCCCTTGATCCCTCTAGCCGTAAGGACCACATCTAACTCCCTTTTGAATATATCTGCCTTCACTAGAGAAGAGGATGCTGTCAATGAAGCAGTAAAGGAGGAAGTAATAGCAATATAGGGTAGGATAAAAATAGAGAGGTGGTTCTTAAATAATTGTCAGTACTCAAAGAAGAAAAGTCATCTGTCCTGGCTGGGATATATCCAAGGTTACTGAGGGAAGTAAGGGTGCAAATAGCGGCAATCTTTCAATCTTCCTTTTTCCCATGTCTTGTCTTCAGGGATCTACGATGACCTCATTCAGGAACGAGAGCCGGCCCGGTCCGACCTTTTCCTCTTCCCCGATGAGAGTGGAGGTTCTTCGCAGGAGCAGAGCCCGAGTTCCACCATGGTCCTCCCTGAGCATCATGTGGCCTACAGCTCCTTTCCCAGCGAGCATCCTGAGAGCGAGGACTTCTGCATCCTGGAGGCGCCAAAGATAGCGGCCACGGTAAGTGCTGAAAGGGAAAAAGAGAGCTGCAGGTGCCTGAAGGCAATGAAAAGGTTTAGATCAGATTTCAGTGCAAAGTGGCAAAATGAACCTGGTGGGTAAATGCACAGTTCGATGGATAAGTGGAGGATGTTTCCACTGATGGGGGAGACTAGAACTAGGGGGCATAATCTTAGAATAAGGGGCCGCCCATTTAAAACTGAGATGAGGAGAAATTTCTTCTCTCAGAGGGTTGTAAATTTGTGGAATTCGCTGCCTCAGAGAGCTGTGGAAGCTGGGACATTGAATAAATTTAAGACAGAAATAGACAGTTTCTTAAACGATAAGGGGTTATGGGGAGCAGGCAGGGAAGTGGACCTGAGTCCATGATTGGATCAGCCATGATCGTACTAAATGGCGGAGCAGGTTCAAGAGGCCATATGGCCTACTCCTGCTCCTATTTCTTATGTTCTTATGTAACCGAGAAACCCCCAGATTCCATCCCTGATCCTAACACAGTGGGTGGCACTCTCTTCTCTGAGTCAGAAGGTCGTGGGTTCAAGCCCCACTACAGAGACTTGAGCCCACAATTCAGACTGACACACTCAGTGCAATACTGAGGGAGTGCTGCACTGTCGGAGGTGTCGTCTTTTGGATGAGACGTTAAATTGAGGCCCCGTCTGCCCTCTCAGAGAAACATAAAAGATCCATGGCACTTTTCGAAGAAGAGTTATCCCCGATGTTCTGGCCAATATTTATCCCTCAACCGCCATCACTAAAACAGTCATATCTTGTCACTTATCTCATTGTTGTTTGTGAGAGCTTGCTGAGTGCAAATTGGCTGCCACGTTTCATACATTACAACAGTGACTACACTTCAAAAGTACTTCATTGGCTGTAAAGTGCTTTGGAATGTCCTGAGGTCATGAAAGGCGCTATACAAATTCAAGCCTTTCTTAACTGACCCCCAGCCGGAGCAGCAGTCATGATGCTCCAACTTTCCTCAGTCCGCCACGTTAAGGAAGGAGGAGAATGACCCTGGGTTCCTGCTCCTGATGCCTGTCCAGTGACCCCTACTGAAAATTGCAGATGAGCTGCTCGTTGGACAGGGAAAGAAACAGGCTCTGCACTGAGTTTCCTAATGGGTACGGTAGCATAATGGTAATGTTACTGGGCTAGTAATCCAGAGGTCTGGATTAATGATCCAGAGACATGAGTTCAAATCCCACCAAGGCAGTTAATTAATAAATCTGGAATAAAAAGCTTGTGTCGGTAATGGTGACCATGTAACTACAGGATTGTCGTAAAAACCCATCTGGTTCACTTATGTCCTTTAGAGAAGGAAATCTGCCAATGTGGTTGATTCTTAACTGCCCTCTGAAATGGCAGCTTGCCACCATCCTCTCAAGGGCAATAAATACTGCCATCAACAACTTGTGAATTAATTAAAAATTGAATAACCAGTGTCTTGGCTGACACATGGAGAATAGCCACTTGGACAAGGTACAGAAGGGTGGGCAGCACTCGCCGAATCATGGAATGGAGCTGAGATAAACACCAGCCACAAACTCATGGCGGAACAGGCTCGAGGGGCTGAATGGCCTACTCCTGTTCCTATGTACCCTATCACATCAGGGATGGGAGGGGAGGAAAAAGTGGCAAACTAAGTGAGCGATCCTGAGGGAGAGAGAGTGGAATTCCAATCAGGAAAAAGACCTTCTTGAGTGACCAATGTTTTATTTGCGTTAGGTTAGCCTCATGTGCAGTTCCATTTTTAAATTAATTTTATTCTTATCGTGGGCCAACATTTATTGCCCATCCCTAATTGCCCCTTGAGAAGGTGGTGGTGAGCCGCCTTCTTGAACCGCTGCAGTCCGTGTGGTGAAGGTACTCCCACAGTGCTGTTAGGGAGGGAGTTCCAGGATTGTGACCCAGCGACGATGAAGGAACGGCCGATATATTTCCAAGTCAGGACGGTGTGTGACTGGGAGGGGAACGTGGAGGTGGTGGTGTTCCCATGCACCTGTTGCCCACGTCCTTCTAGGTGGTTATGTCTGTGGTTCTTAAAGGAGTTATCTGTCTTGTCTGGCAGAGAGAGACCGAGCCCGTAGTGAAGATGCTGATCGCTGGACCGATTCTGATCAAAGATGAATACTTCACGCTGCCAGTCAAGAAGATGGACACAAACAAAGCCCCGCTGCACCTTCCGATCCCGGAGATCCGATACGTAGTGAAGGAGATCTCGGTGGTGTGGCACCTGTATGGTGGAAGGGACTTCGGAACAGCCCTCTCTGCACGTTCCCCTGTTAAAAGCATAACGTGAGTTCCCTATCGCTGATGGTCAATGTTGTCGCTGGTCTTGTTCGGTGCATTGGTAGCTATAGACAAAAATCATACTGGGCTAATGTGTTTTAAGATTCTGTGATAATCCCTTGCCTCAAACTCTCATCAGCAGTGACAGGTCCGTATCCACTGAGCTGTGGCGGAGCACAAATGTGATCTCTCCAGAGCCTTTAATTATAATGGTGGGGCTTCTATTCACAGTTCAAAGAATGAAGCTTTCACGTTCTGACTCGGATTACCCTAACCCTGAAATCCTAGTGACAACACTAGATAATTGAACAGATTATAAAAGTGAGAAACGTAGCCTGATTACTGGGGTGAAATCCATACGGGAGCATGCGTGTTAGAGAGATCACTACATCGATAGTTATTGCTGTTTACGAAATACTACTGGATGTCGGATCACCATCCATCCTCCCAAAAGAGCAGTAAGTGGGGAGCACAGGATGCTGTTGGTGGAAACCTGAGAGGGAACAACCAATATCAGTGGCAACAGACCATGGGAACACCAACAGTGTTTAAGAAGAAGGGAGGAGATGACAGTACTTTTTGTTCCAAGTGCACTTTTGGTGTGTGTGTGTGTGTACATAATAGCACACACACACACAATAGTGGTGTACTTGGAATATACATAAACATATACATATATATATACCATGTACAATATCCAAATGACGAACATCCGCTGAGAACTGCCATGTTGAGTTTCCATGTCGCCTACCCAGACCACTCACATCATCAACAGGAGGACATCCTGTAGCAGCCCAATTGAAAGTAACTGGGACGATGAAATCAGCCAAGTCTGGAATTGCCCAACCCTCCCCAGCCGACCGCACCACCCCCCCCCCCCAATCCACACGGCGGGCTGCATAGGCTGATTTGTGTCTTTCAGAAAGAAACAGGAAAATAAGCGTTAGTGAGCTGCGTTTGAGGCAACATGTACTGAGTGTGCAATAGTCCGCTGGTGAAGGGATGTGATTCTGCGGCTGCAATCGAGACTCCAGGATGGTATGTTGCCTCCCTGGTGCAAGGGTCAAGGATGTCTCGGAGCAGCTGCAGGGCATTCTGGAGGGGGAGGGGGAACAGCATATAGGTACCAATGATATAGGTAAAAAAATGGGATGCGGTCCTACAGGCTGAATTTAAGGAGCTAGGAGTTAAATTAAAAAGTAGGACCTCAAAAGGTAGTAATCTCAGGATTGCTACCAGTGCCACGTGCTAGTCAGAGTAGAAATAGCAGGATAGTTAAGATGAATACATGGCTTGAGGAATGGTGCAAGAGGGAGGGATTCAAATTCCTGGGACATTGGAACCGGTTCTGGGGGAGGTGGGACCAGTACAAACCGGATGGTCTGCACCTGGGCAGGACCGGAACCAATGTCCTCGGGGGAGTATTTGTTAGTGCTGTTGAGGAGGGTTTAAACTAATATGGCAGGGGGATGGGAATCTATGCAGGGAGACAGAGGGAAGTAAAATGGGGGCAGAAGCAAAAGGTAGAAAGGAGATAAGGAAAGGTGGAGAGCAGAGAAATCAAAGGCAAAAATCAAAAAAGGCCACATTACAACATAATTCTAAAAGGAGAAAGAGTGTTAAAAAAACAAGCCTGAAGGCTCTTTGTCTCAATGTGAGGAGCATTCGTAATAAGGTGAATGAATTAACTGCGCAGACAGCTGTTAACGGATATGATGTAATTGGGATTACGGAGACATGGCTCCAGGGTGACCAAGGCTGGGAACTCAACATCCAGGGTATTCAATATTCAGGAAGTATAGACAGAAAGGAAAAGGAGGTGGGGTAGCGTTTCTGGTTAAAGAGGAAATTAATGCAATAATAAGGAAGGACATTTAGCTTGGATGATGTGGAATCTGTATGGGTAGAGGTGCGGAACACCAAAGGGCAGAAAATGCTAGTGGGAGTTGTGTACAGACCACCAAACAGTAGTAGTGAGGTTGGGGACATCATCAAACAGGAAATTAGGGATGTGTGCAATAAAGGCACAGCAGTTATCATGGGTGACTTTAATCTACATATAGATTGGGCTAACCAAACTGGTAGCAATACGGTGGAGGACGATTTCCTGGAGTGTATTAGGGATGGTTTTCTCGACCAATATCTCGAGGAACCAACTAGAGAGCTGACTATCCTAGACTGGGTGTTGTGTCATAGAAACATAGAAAATAGGTGCAGGAGTAGGCCATTCGGCCCTTCGAGCCTGCACCGCCATTCAATAAGATCATGGCTGATCATTCCCTCAGTACCCCTTTCCTGCTTTCTCTCCATACTCCTTGATCCCCTTAACCGTAAGGGCCATATGTAACTCCCTCTTGAATATATCCAATCAACTGGTATCAACAACTCTCTGCGGCAGGGAATTCCACAGGTCAACAACTCTCTGAGTGAAGAAGTTTCTCCTCATCTCAGTCCTAAATGGCCTACCCCTTATCCTAAGACTATGTCCCGTGGTTCTGGACTTCCCCAACATCGAGAACATTCTTCCCGCATCTAACCTGTCCAGTCCCGTCAGAATCTTATATGTTTCTATGAGATCCCCTCTCATTCTTCTAAACTCCAGTGAATAAAGGCCCAGTTGATCCAGTCTCTCCTCATATGACAGCCCAGCCATCCCTGGAATCAGTCTGGTGAACCTTTGCTGCACTCCCTCAATAGCAAGAACGTCCTTCCTCAGACTAGGAGACCAAAATTGAACACAATATTCCAGGTGAGGCCTCACTAAGGCCCTGTACAACTGCAGTAAGACCTCCCTGCTCCTATATTCAAATCCCCTAGCTATGAAGGCCAACATACCATTTGCCTTCTTTACTGCCTGATGACACCCAGGTCTCATTGCACCTCCCCTTTTTCTAGTCTGCTGCCATTCAGATAATATTATGCCTTCGTGTTTTTGCCCCCAAAATGGATAACCTCACATTTATCCACATTATACTGTATCTGCCATGTATTTTCCCACTCACCTAATCTGTCCAAGTCACCCTGCAGCCTCTTAGTGTCCTCCTCACAGAGAGGATTAATTAGCAATCTTGTTGTGCGAGACCCCTTGGGGAAGAGTGACCATAATATGGTAGAATTCTTCATTAAGATGGAGAGTGATACAGTTAATTCAGACACTAGGGTCCTGAACTTAAAGAAAGGTAACTTCGATGGTATGAGACGTGAATTGGCTAGGATAGACTGGCAAATGATACTTAAAGGGTTGACAGTGGATAGGCAATGGCAGATATTTAAAGATCACATGGATGAACTTCAACAATTATACATCCCTGTCTGGCGTAAAAATAAAACGGGGAAGGTGGCCCAACCATGGCTAACAAGAGAAATTAGAGATCGAGTTAAATACAAGGAAGAGGCATATAAATTGGCCAGAAAAAGCAGCAAACCTGAGGTCTGGGAGAAATTTAGAATTCAGCAGAGGAGGACAAAGAGTTTAATTTGGAGGGGGAAAATAGAGTATGAGAGTAAGCTTGCAGGGAACATAAAAACTGACTGCAAAAGCCTCTATAGATATGTGAAGAGAAAAAGATTAGTGAAGACAAATGTAGGTCCCTTGCAGTCAAAATCAGGTGAATTTATAATAGGGAACAAAGAAATGGCAGACCAATTGAACAAATACTTTGGTTCTATCTTCACTAAGGAAGACACAAATAACCTTCCGGAAATACTAAGGGACCGAGGGTCTAGCGAGAAGGAGGAACTGAAGGAAATCCTGTTTGGGAAATTGATGGGACTGAAGGCCGATAAATCCCCAGGGCCCGATTGTCTGCATCCCAGAGTACTTAAGGAAGTGGCCCTAGAAATAGTGGATGCATTGGTGATCATTTTCCAACATCCTATAGACTCTGGATCAGTTCCTATGGACTGGAGGGTAGCTAATGTAACCCCACTTTTTAAAAAAGGAGGGAGAGAGAAAACCGGTAATTAAACACCGGGTCAGCCTGACATCGGTGGTGGGGAAAATGTTGGAATCTATTACAGCAGCGCATTTGGAAAGCAGTGATGGGATCGGTTCAAGTCAGCATGGATTTATGAAAGGGAAATCATGCTTGACAAATCTTCTAGAATTTTTTGAGGATGTAACTAGTAGAGTGGATAAGTGGGAGCCAGTGGGTGTAGTGTATTTAAACTTTCAAAAGGCTTTTGACAAGGTCCCACACAAGAGATTAGTGTGCAAAATTAAAGCACATGATATTGGGGGTAATGTATTGACGTGGATAGAGAACTGGTTGGCAGACAGGAAGCAAAGTAGGAATAAACGGGTCCTTTTCAGAATGGCAGGCAATGACTACTGGGTACCGCAAGGTTCAGTGCTGGGACCCCAGCTATTTACAATATACATTAATGACTGAGACGAAGGAATTGAATGTAATATCTCCAAGTTTGCAGATGACACTAAGCAGTGTGAGCTGTGAGGAGGATGCTAAGAGGCTGCAGGGTAATTTGGTTGACAGGTTAGGTGCGTGGGCAAATACATGGCAGATGCGGTATAATGTGGATAAATGTGAGGTTATCCACTTTGGTGGTAAAAACAGGAAGGCAGATTATTATCTGAATGGTGACAGATTAGGAAAAGGGGAGGTGCAATAAGACCTGGGTGTCATGGTACATCAGTCATTGAAAGTTGGCGTACAGGTATAGCAGGCGGTAAAGAAGGCATGTTGGCCTTCATAGCAAGAGGATTTGAGTATAGGAGCAGGGAGGTCTTACTACAGTTGTGCAGGGCCTTGGTGAGGTCACATCTTGAATATTATGTGCCGTTTTGGTCTCCTAATCTGAGGAAGGACATTTTTGCTATTGAGAGAGTGCAGCGAAGGTTCACCAGACTGATGCCCGGGATGACAGGACTGACATATGAAGAAAGACTGGATCGACTAGGCTTATATTCAATGGAATTCAGAAGAATGAGAGGGGACCTCATAGAAACATATAAAATTCTGACGGGATTGGACAGGTTAGATGCAGAAAGAATGTTCCCGATGTTGGGGAAGTCCAGAACCAGGGGTCACAGTCTAAGGATAAGGGGCAGGCCATTTAGGACCGAAATAAGGAGAAACTTCTTCACTCAGAGAGTTGTGAACCTGTGGAATTCTCTACCACAGAAAGTTGTTGAGGCCAGTTCATTGGATATATTCAAAAGGGAGTTAGATATGGCCCTTACGGCTAAAGGGATCAAGGGGTATGGAGAGAAAGCAGGAAAGGGGTACTGAGGGAATGATCAGCCATGATCTTATTGAATGGCGGTGCAGGCTCGAAGGGCCGAATGGCCTACTCCTGCACCTATTTTCTATGTTTCTATGCTCTTTTAGGGAAGAGTTGAGTGAGTGGTTCATTGATTCACGAATACTAAAATATGTGTACTTTATTATTATATTGAGAAACCCAGGTGCAAAGCATCACTGAGATTTGAAAGAGTAGGCGATGAAGGAAGTCATGAAGTGATGATTCAATGACACCAAGTTTGCGTTTGCGAAGCCTGTAGATTGTAGGGGGGGGAGACTGAGGAAGGTGAGGAGATTGAGGTTTTGGGATCCTGGAGAAGGGTGAGTTAGAGCCGGAGGCGTTGAGTTGAGTCTTGAATTTGTTAGCGGAAACCGTAAATTGCCAGCAAAGCCTTTCAAATGAGACTGTGCTGTGTTGCTTCAGTTAAAACTACCGTTACTATAGAATTAATATTCAATGGCGCTGACTGAAGTATTCGTCTGCTGCTTTTTTTGTAGTCCTAAACCTGCTTCAAGCTCCTCCCAAGGCTCCCCATCTCAGCCTTCAGCCCGACATGGCCGTTCCACCAGGCGCATTCAGGGCGGACCCGGGAGGAATCATGACATCCTGATGGAGATTCAGTTCAGCAAGGTAAGAGATTGAAGCGTCCTTTAGCTGCTCTGGCTTCAGCCGTGGCTCAGTGAGCCGCATTCTCGCCTCTGAGTCCGAAGGTCATGGGTTCAGCTCCCACTCCAGAAACCCGAGCTCAAAAATCTAGTCATACATTCCAGGGCAGTACTGAGGGAACACTGCACTGTCGTATTTTGGATGAGACGTTAAACCGAGGCCCATCTGCCCTCTCGGGTGGACGTAAAAGATCCCATGGCATTATTTCGAAGAAGAGTTATCCCTGGTGTCCTGCCCAATATTTATCCCTCAACCAACATCACTAAAACAAATGATCTGGGCATTATCACATTGCTGTGTGTGGGAGCTTGCTGTGCACAAATTGGCTGCCACGTTTCCTACATTACAACAGTGACTACACTCCAAAAGTGCTTCATTGGCTGTAAAGAAATGCAAGTCTTTATTTCTTTCCTGTGAATACCTTCCTGCCTCCCCCAGCTCCCACTGCTATTATACTGACTGTCACAACTACTGTGTGTCACGTGACAGCAAACACTTTCCATTACTCTCTCCACAGTTCATTTCTTTTCTTCCTCCTCTCTCCGCCAGTTTTATGTCATCTTTAAGGCATTGGCCCACTGCTGCCCCTCAGCACTCTTGGGTTACGTAGGTGGTGGTGTGTTTTTTTGGGGAGAACGAGTACAGAAAGGATAACCTGTGTGGCTTTCACAGCAGCTGGTTTGGAGACGCTCAGAATGGTGATGGGTTTCCATGCATGTCACACACCCAGTTCACCCAGACCGGGGTAGGAGTAGGCCACGTAGCAAAGAGAGGAGACTTTCATCACATTAACTGGGCTGGATTTGAAGCTAAATTTTAAGATGCTATGTTCTATGTTCTTATGGTGGTAGAGGCAGAGACCCTTACCATATTTAAAAAGTACCTGGATGTGCACTTGGAAGTGCCGTAACCAACAGGGCTATGGACCTAGAGAAACTGTAGAGGGACATGATCGGGCCCGGGGGAGGCGTGAGTTCTGGGCCAGGGGCCCAGGGGCAGCACGAGTCAGCCCACACTGCAATATGTGTGCGCAGTAGGTCTGTGCAGCAGAGCTGGTCTCCAGTCGCCTTGGGTAATCCTGGACCAAGCCCGAGCTCGGTCAAGCCCGTGTGGTGGCTGGTGTGCAACGGCCACCACACGTTAATAAAAATCCACGCACAGGCATCTTCCACCCTCCAACATGTAGTTCGGGTCCTTCATTGTAACACCTACGAACATCCTTTTTTGGCGTAGAAGCAAGTCATCCTTGTTTCGAGGGATCGCCTATGGTTGATTGGACCTAGAGCTGAAAAGTAGGATTAGGCCAGATAGCTCTTTGTTGGCCGGTGCGGACACGATGGACCGAAATGGCCTCCTTCCATGTTCTAAATTTCTAGGTCCCAAAGGTGAGATCACAAGATAATTATTACATTGAGTCTACAGCACAGAAACAGGCCATTCGGTTAAACTGATCTATGCTGGTGTTTGCTCTACACAGGCCTACTCCTACCCTACTTCATCTCATCCTATCAATATATCCTTCTATTCCTTTCTCCCTCGTATTCCACGTATTTATCTAGCTTTCCCTTAAATTCATGGATGAAGGCCATTCGAAAAATCCTGAAGTCACCCATTAGAAAGAAAATAAGAAAGAAAGAACTTACATTTATATATCATCTTTCACAATCTCTGGATGCTTCACAACCTATGAAGTCTCTCGCATTTTGCGCTCTGCAAGATCCCACAGAACAGTACAGAAATAAATGACCAGATAATCTGTTTGTGATGTTGGTTGAGGGATAAATATTGGCCCCAGGCCACCGGGGAGAACTCCCCTGCTCTTGTTCGAATAGTGGTCAGACGGGGCCTCAGTTTAACGTCTCATCTAAAAGATGGCACCTCTGACAGTGCAGCACTCCCTCAGTTCTGTATTGGAGTGTCAGCCTCGATTTTATGCTTCAATCTTTGGAGTGGGGCTCGAACCTACAACCTTCTGAATCAGAGGCTGATACCAAGAATAGGGTTTTCCCTTCCATTATCTGGAGTTTATTTCGTATATTGGTCACTCTCTGTGTGGCGAACAACTTCCTAATATCAGTCATAAATTTATATTTTACTAGTTTGTTTGTATTTCCTTGCCCTGCTCTTGCCATTTAATTTAAAGTAATATTCCAGATTTATTTTTTCCATTCTCTTAAGAATCTCAGATGCCTTATTTCTAGGCTGAACAGCCCAGTATCTCTCGCCTTTTCTCATAACTCTGACCCTGGGGATTACCCAGGTGGCTCTTCACTGCTCTGCCTCCAGTACTTAAATGTTACCCTTGTGTCCCAGTCACCAGAACTGGTGCCCAAGGTGGGTCTGACCAGAACTGGACATGGTGCTCAAGGTGGGTCTGACCAGAACTGGACACGGTGCTCAAGGCGGGTCTGACCAGAACTGGACACAGAGCTCAAGGTGGGTCTGACCAGAACTGGACACAGTGCTCAAGGTGGGTCTGACCAGAACTGGACACAGAGCTCAAGGTGGGTCTGACCAGAACTGGACACAGTGCTCAAGGTGGGTCTGACCAGAACTGGACACAGAGCTCAAGGTGGGTCTGACCAGAACTGGACACAGTGCTCAAGGTGGGTCTGACCAGAACTGGACACAGTGCTCAAGGTGGGTCTGACCAGAACTGGACACAGGGCTCAAGGTGGGTCTGACCAGAACTGAACACAGGGCTCAAGGTGGGTCTGACCAGAACTGGACACAGGGCTCAAGGTGGGTCTGACCAGAACTGGACATGGTGCTCAAGATGGGTCTGACCAGAACTGGACACAGTGCTCAAGGTGGGTCTGACCAGAACTGGACACAGGGCTCAAGGTGGGTCTGACCAGAACTGGACACAGGGCTCAAGGTGGGTCTGACCAGAACTGGACACAGGGCTCAAGGTGGGTCTGACCAGAACTGGACACAGTGCTCAAGGTGGGTCTGACCAGAACTGGACATGGTGCTCAAGGTGGGTCTGACCAGAACTGGACAAGGTGCTCAAGGTGGGTCTGACCAGAACTGGACACGGTGCTCAAGGTGGATCTGACCAGAACTGGACACAGAGCTCAAGGTGGGTCTGACCAGAACTGGACACAGGGCTCAAGGTGGGTCTGACCAGAACTGGACACAGGGCTCAAGGTGGGTCTGACCAGAACTGGACACAGTGCTCAAGGTGGGTCTGACCAGAACTGGACATGGTGCTCAAGGTGGGTCTGACCAGAACTGGACAAGGTGCTCAAGGTGGGTCTGACCAGAACTGGACACGGTGCTCAAGGTGGGTCTGACCAGAACTGGACATGGTGCTCAAGGTGTGTCTGACCAGAACTGGACACGGTGCTCAAGGTGGGTCTGACCAGAACTGGACACAATGCTCAAGGTGGGTCTGACCAGAACTGGACACAGGGCTCAATGAGGATCTGATCAGAACTGGACACCGTGCTCAATGAGGATCTGACCAGAACTGGACACAGGGCTCAATGAGGATCTGACCAGAACTGGACACAGGGCTCAATGAGGATCTGACCAGAACTGGACACCGTGCTCAAGGTGGGTCTGACCAGAACTGGACACAGAGCTCAAGGTGGGTCTGACCAGAACTGGACATGGTGCTCAAGGTGGGTCTGACCAGAACTGGACACAGGGCTCAATGAGGATCTGACCAGAACTGGACACCGTGCTCAAGGTGGGTCTGACCAGAACTGGACACAATGCTCAATGAGGATCTGACCAGAACTGGGCACAGGGCTCAATGAGGATCTGACCAGAACTGGACACAGGGCTCAATGAGGATCTGACCAGAACTGGACACAGGGCTCAATGAGATCTGACCAGAACTGGACACAGGGCTCAATGAGGATCTGACCAGAACTGGACACAGGGCTCAATGAGGATCTGACCAGAACTGGACACAGGGCTCAATGAGGATCTGACCAGAACTGGACACCGTGCTCAAGGTGGGTCTGACCAGAACTGGACACAGAGTTCAAGGTGGGTCTGACCAGAACTGGACATGGTGCTCAAGGTGGGTCTGACCAGAACTGGACACAGGGCTCAATGAGGATCTGACCAGAACTGGACACCGTGCTCAAGGTGGGTCTGACCAGAACTGGACACAGGGCTCAATGAGGATCTGACCAGAACTGGACACCGTGCTCAAGGTGGGTCTGACCAGAACTGGGCACAGGGCTCAATGAGGATCTGACCAGAACTGGACACAGGGCTCAATGAGGATCTGACCAGAACTGGACACAGGGCTCAATGAGATCTGACCAGAACTGGACACAGGGCTACATGAGGATCTGACCAGAGCCCTGTCCAATTTGATCATGGTTTCCTCTGACTGTTTTGACTATAATTAATCTACCTTTGGCTTTGTTGACTGTGGCTCTGTAGCAGTTGAGCATGTTGTCAAGTCTAAAAAGACTCCAGGGCACTTTCAACTACATCCTCAACATTCAAAACCATTTATGCTTCCCTATGTACAAAAATGGCAGTATTTCACATCACACCACCCAGTCCCTGTGCTGCAATTGTCATTAGAATTTAGCAGTCAGTAACTATTCTTCAGAAAGAATGCCATTTCACTGTTTATTTTGACACCGAGCTCACCCTTTAATGCCCAATATTTGTCCTTTTTTTAAGGTGAAATTTCAGCATGAAGTTTACCCTCAGACAGGTTACGATGTTGATCCAGGTTCGACAGAGCGTCCCATCTCAAGACAGGTCTTCATTGTCCAGGATCTCGAGATCCGAGACCGTCTCGCCACATCCCAGATGAACAAGTTCCTCTACTTGTACTCAAGCAAAGAGTTACCAAGAAAGGCTCATTCCAACATGGTGAGGCACGGGTTCGGGAGCAGGGAACTCGCTTGGACAGCTAGGCAAACAAGGGGGCCTTCAAGCTCAGCAGAGCAGCAAGGTTGTCCACCTGAGCTCTTGGCTGGGGCTTAGGGGGCGGGTGTAATGCATGGGGGCTTAGGGGGCGGGTGTAATGCATGGAGCCCAAGGAATGGGTGCCTTGAACATTATTTCTGTCAATGTTGTCTAAAGCAATTATATGAAACTCTGGTTACTGCATTTGAAGTACAGCTTTCAGTTGTGGGCACCACACTTCAGGGAGGAGATACTGGCTTTGAAGGGGTATGCAGTGCAGATTCACCAGAATGGTACTGGGTTTAAATGGGTTCAATTATGAGGACAGGTTGCATAAAGCAGGCTTGACTCCCCTCGAGTATAGAAGATTAAAGGATTTGATAGGGAAATTCCAGATTTCCACTGCCCTTTGTGTGAAAACTTCCTTCCTGCTTTCACTCCTGAATGGCCTGACTCTAATTTTAAGATTATGCCCTCTTCTGGATTTCTCGCACCAGAGGAAATAGTTTCTCTCTAACTACCCCATCAAATCTTCGATCAACCTTCAACCTTCTAAACTCGAGAGAATACAAGCCAAGTTTATGCACACAGTATTCCTTTTAATTTAAATAATCATATTAACCTCTCGCTATCTCTTCTCCAGCTAACTATTAAGGCTTTACATGTGAGTCCAGATTCCACTCAGATGCCTCGTGAGTGCTGTCTACGCATCACACTTATGCCCCTTCGACTAAACATTGACCAGGTTGGTAAAACTGAGACCGGGTGTATGCAACTTTGGGAGGGGAAATAAACTGTCCTAACCCAAATCCTAATCCTACTCTTTCCAACAGAATGTGTATGGTTTGCTCTGAGGTGAACTGTGAGGAGAGTTTTACTTCAGTAAAAACGAGTGGGTTCACCAACAGGACTTGCCCCTGAATGGTCAATTCTGCACTCCATTAGTGCGTCTGATGATGGGTAGGGATGTGTAGTAGACCTTGCTCACAGTCCTTAACCTAAACTGCGATTGAGTGTCTTTACCCTTGACTCATAGGGTAAATATTGGAAGGAGCACATGGAAATCAAACCCCAGGCAGTCAGTGCCTGTAGGACCCAAAAACCAGTGAGAGTCAGTGTGTGTGGGACCCGTACCCCAGTGAGAGTCAGTGTGTGTGGGAATAGTACCCCAGTGAGAGTCAGTGTGTGTGGGACCCGTACCCCAGTGAGAGTCAGTGTGTGTGGGATTGTACCCCAGTGAGAGTCAGTGTATGTGGAACTGTACCCAGTGAGAGTCAGTGTGTGTGGGACCCGTACCCCAGTGAGAGTCAGTGTGTGTGGGATTGTACCCCAGTGAGAGTCAGTGTGTGTGGGACCCGTACCCCAGTGAGAGTCAGTGTATGTGGGATTGTACCCCAGTGAGAGTCAGTGTGTGTGGGTTCGTACCCCAGTGAGAGTCAGTGTGTGTGGGACCCGTACCCCAGTGAGAGTAAGTGTGTGTGGGACCCGTACCCCAGTGAGAGTCAGTGTATGTGGGAATGTACCCCAGTGAGAGTCAGTGTGTGTGGGACTGTACCCCAGTGAGAGTCAGTGTATGTGGGACTGTACCCCAGTGAGAGTCAGTGTGTGTGGGACTGTACCCCAGTGACAGTCAGTGTGTGTGGGACACAATAATGCCTTTAGTGGAAAGGTGCCTGGATGGCCTGTGACCTGAGAGAGGGGAGGAATTTTATTTTCAATTTGGGCAATTGAAACTTGACTTTTCTCTCTCAAAACTCACTGAGACAATTTATGTCTTTTTTTTTCATCCTCCTGATTGTTTTTGTAAGCTGTCCCTGTAAAATTCCTGATCGATTTTGTTTTCCCTTTTGTCCGCATTCAGGATGCACTGTTTTTCTTGAAGGACTTTTTCACCAGCCTGGCTGCAGAGGTAGAGCTGTTAATTCCTGCAGAATCTGTGCAGGAGGGTGAGTGTCAACGTTAAATGGTCAGATCACCAAGGCAGACTTCCCAAATACAGCTGTCAGAAATGGGAGAGAGGTAGAGGAGAAAAATAAATTAAGAACTTGCATTTACACAGCGCCTATCATGACCTCGACGTCCCAAAGCACCTTTACAGGCAATGAAGCACTTTTGTGAAGTGTTCACAGTTGTAATGTAGGAAATGCGGCAAGCAATTTGTACAGCAAGATCGCACAAACATCTTTCACTCGCTCCCTGTCCCCAACTCATTGAATTCAACATCCTCATCCTGGTCTGCCTGTGCAACCTCCTCCAGCCCTATGTGCCAGCCCGTGGCTCCACTCTCGCAACTCGGGCCTCCTTGGCATCCTCCACCTTCAGTGGCAAAGCCTTCAACTCTTGGCCCCATTCTCTGGAACTGTCTCCCTAAAGCCCACCCCTCTCTCTACTCCTTCAAACACACCTCTCTGACTCATCACCATTGGTGGTCCCTCGAGCGAGGATGACTTGCTTCCACGAGAGTTCACAGGTGTTTCAATGAAGGACGCGATGTTCCAGTCCTGAATTCCAATTGAAGGGTGGAAGATGCCTGTGCGTGGATTGTTTTAACATGGGGTGACCGTTGCACACCAGCCACCACACGGGCTTGATAGAGCTCGGCCTTTATCCAGTGGCAAGGGTTAACCAGGACGACTGGAGACCTGCTCTGCTGCACGGACCTAGTGCGCACACATATTGCAGTGTGGGCTGGGCCCGTGCTGCCCCTGGGCCCCGAACCCTCATTCGCAGCACCTCCGCCCCGATGTTCCAGGGCCCGGCGCTCCAGCTCCATTTATATTCAGTGTAGCTGACCAGTGACCACCTAATCATCATCATCATAGCTGGTCCCACTATAGACGAAGGCTCTACTATAGAAATTGAATCATGTCTACCAAAAAGGCCCTAAACTATAGTAGCAGGAAGTTTCCTTGGGATAAGAGTTGCACATTTCAACAAGGAGGCCAATGAAGAAGAGATTTCTACACTTGGGAGAGAAGCATAGAGCCAGAACACATTCCAAGTGATTAAAAACAGTATCTCTTCAGTCACTCCACTAATTCCCCTCCTGCTACGGCTCACTCTCCATCCTCGTATCTGTGAAGCATCTTGGGCCATTGTAGCTGCTTTATAAAGGAAAATTTCTTGCTCTGTGCACCTTGCAGTGCGGGGCGGGGGGCTCCTGGTGCGGGTCTCGCGGGGCGGGACACCCGGCGGGGGGCTCCTGGGGCGGGGGGCTCCCGGTGCGAGGGGGCTCCCGGTGCGGGTCGGAGGGGGCTCCCGATGCGGGGTGGGGGGCTCCCGGTGCAGGTCGAGGGGGCTCCCGATGTGGGATGAGCTGTACAGACTCGGGAACAGGCCACATTTGATCTGAGATAGCTGAGTTCAGCCGGGAAGTCACAAGTGAACTATTGTTGGCCTCTGGGCGGAGGTAAATCCAGCTTGGTTCCTGCCCCTGGGCACAGACCTGTGTTGCTATTTGCTGTGCTAATGTTTATTCACCTGAATAACAGTTAAAAGTCAGGAAAATTATTTGAGATTTGCTTGTTACACAAAATAAAATAAAGGAAAGCAGTGATTTGCCATTCCTGTGCTAATTGCGTTTCCTGTGTGTCCGTCCCCAGTGAGAAAATCTCCCGGATCGGACGTCACAAGCAGTCTTTCCAAAAACGGAACCAGCCCAGCAGACCACGGCCCCATCATAACTCTCCCGGGACAGAGCAAACTCAGGCCAGGTTCCTTGACCACTGCGTCGGTCAGCGAGCCAGGGGCTCGGGTTGCCTCCCCAGCATCGTTCGGTGACCAACCAATCTTCTTCCGGTGAGCATTGTAACAGGGGAAAGCACCAGCCGATAGCCACAGGCCCTTGCCGTTCCTCGCTATTATCGGCCATGTGGGTCCAAGCACTGGGGTTCGTTTCTCGAGGGATAACATTGAAAAACATAGCAGTTATTTTAAACTTTGGTCCCAAACCTTGGTCAGACCACACTTGGCTCACTGGGCACAGTTCTGGTCTCCACATTACAAATAGGATATAGAGGCACTGGAGAAGACGCAAAAAAAAAAAAGATTTACAAGATGATACCAGAACTGGAAGGTTATAGCCATCAAGAAAGACTGAATGGGGATGACCCAAGTCCTTCCACCTTCAATGATTTGTGCACACATACCCCCAGGTCTCCCTGTTTGTGCACCCTCTTCAGGTTATACCATTTAGTTTATATGTCCTCCTCATTCTTTCAAACACCATGTATCACTTCTCCTCATATCTCTCCCACCATTTGGTGGTCTATAGAATACACCTAATAGTGTGATGGCACCTCTAATATTTCTTAACTCTAGCCAAACAGATTCTGTCCTTGACCCCTCTGTTCTGTGTCAGACAGACCTAAAACACCAATGTTCTTCTGTACAACTCGAGACCCATAAGATGTCAGAATGGAGATTGAGAGTGGGTAAAGGGGCATGGAATCCAGGTGCCCCTGGATTAGTGCAGTTTAGAAACAGTATAAAAGAAGTGAGATCAGTACCATGGGTTGGAAGATGAAGAAGGGAGGCACCTCTGCAGAGTTGAAGGAACCTGACTGTAATGTGTGAATCTCCTGCAGCAAAGCATTCTCTGTAAGCTCAGGTGATGGCCATGCGTATGTTCAGGTGCGTTTCACCTTTAGTAAATCTTCAAGTGTTTGACTGCATGTTGAATTCACCTTTGGCTTTTAGGCACTGGACTGCAGCCTATATTATTGCATAATTCACATTACTAATACTGCTTCTGTTCAGAATATTAAACCCTCCTCTCCACAAACTGCTCCCCCAATCTTCATTCTAACCAGAGTTATGGAGCCTGAGTGTGGAAGAGCTTTGGCCCAGGTCCAAATAGGGGAGATCTCGGAGAGGGTTATTTGGCAATTTCCTCTGGACTGAGGACCATGCATACATACGCTGCCATTCACATTGTGTGCTTCTGCTTTTAGATGAAGCAGCCCAGTAGAGGGCCATTCTTTAGGCATTAGATTATATTTTGTGCGTGTGTGTGCGAGAAAGAGAGAATCTGGGTGTGTTACACACTGGGCAAGTGGCTCTGCTGCATATCTAAAGCAGACAACTTTCAAACCCATTGATTGACAAAGTGAATTCCATCATTCATTCCAGGGAATTTCGCTTCACGTCGGAAGTGCCGATCCGGCTGGATTACCACGGCAAGCACATGTCCATGGATCAAGTAAGTTGCGAGGAATTGGGGGGGCAATGTCTGATCAGCACTGCGTTTGTACGACAGAATTCAATCAGTGAACAGATTGGGAACAAGAGTCTCACCCATTGCACTTGAGATTATAATGTGTTTCTAATTTGTATATTTCAATAGGGAAATTTATCCACAATCAGCAGTCTGATGCCACAGCCCGGCTAGATGTAGGTGGCAATTCCTGCCCCCTTCCCAGCTACTGAATTCCCATCTCCATCTCCACTGCTTTATGTTGAGGAAACAGCAAGCAGAGACCGTGTGCCTCGCTTCCCTTTAGGTGTCAGCCTCCGGCGGAGCGAAATAAAGTTCCTGATGTCACCCATTAGAAAAAAAGAAAAAGAAGGAAGAAAGAACTTGCATTTATTTATACATTGCCCATGATCTCATTGACTGGCAGAACAGGCTCGAGGGGCTGAATGGCCTCCTCCTGTTCCTGTGAAACAAGCTCGAGGAGCTGAATGGCCTCCTCCTGTTCCTGTGTAACAGGCTCGAGGGGCTGAATGGCCTCCTTCTGTTCCTGTGTAACAGGCTCGAGGGGTTGAATGGGCCTCCTCCTGTTCCTGTGTAACAGCCTCGAGGGGCTGAATGGCCTCCTCCTGTTCCCGTGTAACAGGCTCGAGGGGCTGAATGGCCTCCTCCTGTTCCTGTGTAACAGGCTCGAGGGGCTGAATGGCCTCCTGTTCCTGTATAACAGGCTCGAGGGGCTGAATGGCCTCCTTCTGTTCCTGTGTAATAGGCTCGAGGGGCTGAATGGCCTCCTGTTCCTGTGTAATAGGCTCGAGGGGCTGAATGGCCTCCTCCTGTTCCTGTGTAACAGGCTCGAGGGGCTGAATGGCCTCCTGTTCCTGTATAACAGGCTCGAGGGGCTGAATGGCCTCCTGTTCCTGTGTAACAGGCTCGAGGGGCTGAATGGCCTCCTCCTGTTCCTGTGTAACAGGCTCGAGGGGCTGAATGGCCTCCTTCTGTTCCTGTGTAATAGGCTCGAGGGGCTGAATGGCCTCCTTCTGTTCCTATGTTCCTATATGATCTCAGGATGTCCCAAAGCGTTTTACAGCCAATTAATTACTTTTCAAGTGTAGTCACTGTTGTAATGTAGGAAATGCAGCAGCCAATTTGCGCACAGCAAGCTCCCACAAACAGCAATGAGATAAATGACCAGATAATTTGTTTTAGTGATGTTGGTTGAGCGATAAATATCAGCCAGAAAACCGGGGAGAGCTCCCCTGTTCTTCTTCGAATAGTGGCCATGGGATCGTTTGCATCCGTCGGAGAGGATGGCAAAAGACGGCACGGCATCTCTGACGGTGCAGCACTCCCTCAGTACTGCCCCTCCGACAGTGCGGCACTCCCTCAGTACTGCCCCTCCGACAGTGCAGCACTCCCTCAGTACTGCCCCTCCGACAGTGCAGCACTCCCTCAGTACTGCCCCTCCGACAGTGCAGCACTCCCTCAGTACTGCCCCTCCGACAGTGCAGCACTCCCTCAGTACTGCCCCTCCGACAGTGCAGCACTCCCTCAGTACTGCCCCTCCGACAGTGCAGCACTCCCTCAGTACTGCCCCTCCGACAGTGCGGCACTCCCTCAGTACTGCCCCTCCGACAGTGCGGCACTCCCTCAGTACTGCCCCTCCGACAGTGCAGCACTCCCTCAGTACTGTCCCTCCGACAGTGCGGCACTCCCTCAGTACTGCCCTGGTGTGTCAGCCTAGATTATGTGCGCAAGTCTCTGGAGTGGGGATCGAGAAGAAAGTGCTGTCCACTGAGCCAAGAAAGGAGGTGAAGAGTTTCCTGTAGTTGATGCGCTGGGAAAGAATGAGTTAGAGTAAGGACATGAGAATGTAATTCAAGCTGAGTTCTAACTGTGTATCCTCCATTTAGTCCCATGTTTCATTAACGGTTGATCAGAGTCAGGCTAGGAGCAAACCTCTTGCACAGCATGCCTTGACCATCGAGGCAGAGGGGTATGAGTACCCATGGTCACTGGGCGAAGACCTTGTGAAACAGGGCTGCGGCTTAACGCGGCCTGATCACAAAGTCCGCAAAGCTCTTATCTCCCTATTTCTGTATTTCAGGGCACCTTAGCAGGGATCCTAATCGGACTAGCCCAGCTGAACTGCTCTGAGTTGAAGTTGAAGAGACTGTGTTACAGACACGGGTAAGAGCACAATCAGTCTGAATAGCTGGTTCTAAAACTATCCTAGCCATTCTGAATTAGTCTGGCAGTGTCTGGAATTGCCCTGTGAGGGCAGGGCGGGGCGGGGGGAGTAGGGGTATGTGGCTGGGTGGAGGTGAGGCTAGTAGCTCCCTGAGGGTGCCCTTCCAGATGCCTGCGAGCTGGCCCTCTGGCTGTTCTCACTGTGGTATTAGTCTGTAATCGATGCAGTGACCTTATTTTGAGGTTGGCCAATGCGGCTTTGAGTCTCCGCTACACGTTTTCAGCATCCAGGTCCGGCCTGTGAGTCCGTGCGATTTCCGGCTCGGCCTTCCTGTCACGTATCTCGGCATTCCTGCTTCCCAGTAGGGTCCCCCCTCCTGCCAAGGCTCGAGTTCCACCGCCACTGAACCTGCACGGTTTGTTCTGCAGGTTGCTGGGAGTGGACAAACTCGTCTCCTATGCGTTGAACGAATGGGTGACCGACATCAGGAAGAATCAGCTGCCCGGTATTCTCGGCGGCGTTGGACCCATGCACTCCTTGGTGCAGTTAGGTGAGTGTTCGTAATGCAAAGGGCATTAAATTGATCATAATTGTCCTCTTACAGCCCTCGCTGATCTGCTGTGGAATTACACAGGGTACGGTCATGTCATAGTTACATTGCTGGATCAATAATCCAGAGAACAGGAGTTCAAATCCCACCATGGGCAGTTTGAATTTTGAATTCAGTTTTTTTTTGAATCAGGAAATAAAAATCTGGGGTCAGTCAAAGTGAACATGAAACTGTCAGATTGCCGTAAATACCCAACTGGTTCACTGATGTCCTTTCGGGAAGGAAACCTGCTGCCCTTACCCGATCTGGGCCTACATGTGACTCCAGTCCCACAACCGACAGGGTTGACTCTTAACTGCTGTCTGAAGTGAGCCGAGCAAAACGCTCAGTTTGCATCAAACCTCAGCGCAACTAAAGATCAGCCACAACTGCTGGTCTTGCAGGGACACCCACATCCTGGGAATTAATTTTAAAAAGTGTGTGTTTGGAGCATGGTTGTGATGTTCAGTTATTAACTTGGCCTCCTACTTTAAGGCCACTGATCCAAGAAACATAGAAACATGGAAAATAGGTGCAGGAGTAGGCCATTCGGCCCTTCGAACCTGCACCACCATTCAATAAGATCATGGCTGATCATTCCCTCAGTACCCCTTTCCTGCTTTCTCTCCATACCCCTTGATCCCTTTAGCTGTAAGGGCCATATCTAACTCCCTCTTGAATATATCCAATGAACTGGCATCAACAACTCTCTGCGGTAGGGAATTGCACAGGTTAACAACTCTCTGAGTGAAGAAGTTTCTCCTCATCTCGGTCCTAAATGGCATACTCCTTATCCTTAGACTGTGTCCCCTGATTCTGGACTTCCCCAACATTGGGAACATTCTTCCTGCATTTAACCTATCCAGTCCCGTCAGAATTTTATATGTTTCTATGAGATCCCCTCTCATCCTTCTAAACTCCAGTGAATACAGGCCCAGTCGATCCAGTCTCTCCTCATATGGCAGTCCTGCCATCCCAGGAATCAGTCTGGTGAACCTTCGCTGCACTCCCTCAATAGCAAGAACGTCCTTCCTCAGATTAGGAGACCAAAACTGAACACAATATTCCAGGTGAGGCCTCACCAAGGCCCTGTACAACTGCAGTAAGACCTCGCTGCTCCTATACTCAAATCCTCTCGCTATGAAGGCCAACATACCATTTGCCTTCTTCACCGCCTGCTGCACCTGTATGCCAACTTTCAGTGACTGATGTACCATGACACCCAGGTCTCGTTGGACCTCCCCTTTTCCTAATCTGCCGCCATTCAGATAATAATCTGTCTTCGTGTTTTTGCCACCAAAGTGGATAACCTCACATTTATCCACATTATACTGCATCTGCCATACATTTGCCCACTCACCTAACCTGTCCAAGTCACCCTGCAGCCTCTTAGCATCCTCCTCACAGCTCACACCACCACCCAGCTTAGTGCCATCTGCAAATTGGAGATACTCCATTCAATTTCTTCATCTAAATCATTAATGTATATTGTAAATAGCTGGGGTCCCAACACTGAGCCCTGCGGCACCCCACTAGTCACTGCCTGCCATTCTAAAAAGGATCCGTTTATCCCGACTCTCTGCTTCCTGTCTGCCAACCAGTTCTCGATCCACGTCAGTACATAACCCCCAATACCATCTGCTTTAATTTTGCACACCAATCTCTTGTGTGGGACCTTGTCAAAAGCCTTTTGAAAATCCAAATACACCACATCCATTGGTTCTCCCTTGTCCACTCTACTAGTTACATCCTCAAAAAATTCTAGATTTGTCAAGCATGATTTCCCTTTCATAAATCCATGCTGACTTGGACTGATCCTGTCACTGCTTTCCAAATGCGCTGCTATTTCATCTTTAATAATTGATTCCAACATTTTCCCCACTACTGATGTCAGGCTAACCGGTCTATAATTACCCGTTTTTTTCTCCCCCCTCCTTTTTTAAAAAGTGGTGTTACATTAGCTACTCTCCAGTCCATAGGAACTGATCCAGAGTCGATAGACTGTTGGAAAATGATCACTATTTCTAGGACCACTTCCTTAAGTACTCTGGGATGCAGACTATCAGGCCCCGGGGATTTATCGGCCTTCAATCCCATCAATTTCCCTAACACAATTTCCCGCCTAATAAGGATATCCTTCAGTTCCCCCTTCTCACTAGACCCTCAGTCCCCTAGTATTTCCGGAAGGTTATTTGTTTCTTCCTACGTGAAGACAGAACCGAAGTATTTGTTGAACTGGTCTGCCATTTCTTTGTTCCCCATTATAAATTCACTTGAATTTGACTGCAAGATTGTCTTCACTAATCTTTTTCTCTTCACATATCGAAAGAAGCTTTTGCAGTCAGTTTTTATGTTCCCGGCAATCTTTTTCTTGTACTCTATTTTCCCCCTCCTAATTAAACCCTTTGCCCTCCCTCCTTTGCTGAATTCTAAATTTCTCCCAGTCCTCAGGTTTGCTGCTTTTTCTGTCCAATTTATATGCCTCTTCCTTGGCTCTAACACTATCCTTAATTTCCCTTCTTAGTCATGGTTGAGCCAACTTCCCCATTTTACTTTTATTCCAGGCAGGGATGTATAATTGTTGAAGTTCATCCATGTGATCTATAAATGTTTGCCATTGCCTATCCACCGTCAACCCTTTAAGTATCATTTGCCAGTCTATTCTAGCCAATTCACGTCTCATACCATCGAAGTTACCTTTCCTTAAGCTCAGGACCCTAGTCTCTGAATTAACTGTGTCACTCTCCATCTTAATAAGGAATTCTACCATATTATGGCCACTCTTCCCCAAGGGAAGCACAACAAGATTGCTAATTAGTCCCTTCTCATTACACATCACCCAGTCGAGGATGGCCAGCTCCCTAGTTGGTTCCTCGACGTATTGGTCTAGAAAACCATCTCTAATACACTCCAGGAAATCCTCCTCCACCGTATTGCTACCAGTTTGGTTAGCCCAATCAATATGTAGATTAAAGTTGCCCATGATAACTGCTGTACCCTTATTGCACACATCCCTAATTTCTTGTTTGATGCTGTCCCCAACCTCACTACTACTGTTTGGTGGTCTGTACACTACTCCCACTAGCGTTTTCTGCCCTTTGGTATTCCGTAGCTCCACCCATACCGATTCCACACCGTCCTAGCAGGCAGATCCAAGTAACTGAAGGAATCAGAGGACAGCACTTGTAAATTTAACACTCCTGCTTTGTGCAGGATTTCTTGCTCTTTTTATTTTAGGACAGCTTTACATCTGCAATAAAGTGTAAAACCTTTATTCACAGGTTATGCTGTCTGAGAGATTTCACTCATGCTGAGATGTTTCCCTGCTCTGTAATGTTTTTATTCATTCCCAGGATGTGGGTGTCGCTGGCAAGACCAGCATTTATTGCCCATCCCTAATTGCTCCTTGAGAAGGTGATGGTGAGCTGCCTTCTTGAACCGCTGCAGTCCGTGTGGCGAAGGTGCTCCCACAGTGATGTTCGGGAGGGAGTCCCAGGATTTTGATGCAGGACGATTTGTGACTTGAAGGGGAACTGGGAGGTGGTGGTGTTACCATGCTCCTGGTGGAAAGGATTTGGGGACTCAGGACGTGAGTCACTCGCTGCAGAATACCCAGCCTTTGTTCTTCTCTTGCAGCCGAAGTATTTAGGTGTGGCTGGTCCAGTTAAGTTTCTGGTCAATGGTGGGGGATTCAACGATGGTAATGCTGTTGAATGTCAAAGGGAGGTGGTTAGTCATTGCCTGGCAGTTGTATGGCACGAATGTTACTTGCCACTTATCAGCCCAAGCCTGAATGTTGTCCAGGTCTTGCTGCATGTGGGCATGGACTGCTCCATTATCTGAGGAGTTGCGAATGGAACTGAACACTGCAATCATCAGCGAACATCCCCACTTCTGACCTTCTGATGGAGGGAAGGTCATTGATGAAGCAGCTGATGGTTGGGCCTAGGACACTGCCCTGAGGAACTCCTGCAGCAATGTCCTGGGGCTGTGATGATTGACCTCCAACCACCACAACCATCTTCCTTTGTGCTGGGTGGGTTGCCAATCAAGCAGACTGCTTTGTCCTGGATTGTGTTAAGCTTCTTGAGTGTTGTTGCAGCTGCATTCATCAAGGCAAGTGGAGTGGGTGGTCGAGAGGCTATGGGGAGTCAGGAGGTGAGTCACTTGCCACAGAATACCCAGCATCTGACCTGTTCTTGTAGCCACAGTATTTATGTGGCCGGTCCAGTTAAGTTTTGAGTTGATGGTGGGGGATCAGTGATGATAATGGCGTTGAATGTGATGGCACGGTGTGGTTAGATTCTCGCTTGTTGGAGAATCATTGCCTGGCACTTGTGGGGTGCAAATGTTACTTGGCACTATCAGAGCAAATAGTTTGTTATTAAAATTGTTCTTTTAAGTGTTTATTTCTGTTAGTTTAGGGTTAACATTCTGGTAGTAAGTCTGTTCCTGATGATTGAGTCCATTTGTTACTGTAATGTTAAGAGATTGTGTCAATGTCACAGGATGTGAGCTGGAAACAAACACATTGGCCAGCCCAGGGGGCAGCCAGCAAGCCAGCCCAGGGGGCAGCCAGCAAGCCAGCCCAGGGGGCAGCCAGCAAGCCAGCCCAGGGGGCAGCCAGCCCAGGGGACAACCAGTTCCCTGGGCCTCAAAACAAGGAACCACTTATGTACTATTCTGCATCAACACACACTGCTGTATTCTTTGGGGCAAGGGGCAGGGAAGTTATCATCACTCAGAGACAATCAACCTGCACATGAAACATTGTAAAATTGGAGTGGGAATTGCATAATCTGCTTTTTTTTTTTATGGACTGTATGAAACTTTTGATTGCTTAAATCTGTCGAATAATGGGAGGAGTTGGATAAATATTCCGGACGGGAAATATTTTAAACTGCAATAAACGGAAAATAGTTACAAAATATTGCCCCTGGTATCTTGTTGACTGTTCCTTTCTCTGATTAGTTCAAGGACTGAAGGACCTGGTCTGGCTGCCCATAGAGCAGTATCGCAGGGATGGACACATCGTGAGAGGCCTCCAGCGAGGAGCTGCCTCGTTCGGGACCTCCACCGCCATGGCCGCCCTGGAGCTGACCAATCGGCTGGTACAGACTATACAGGTAACGCAAACGGACCCCCGCTGGAGAGAGCCTGGCAACTGTAACGTCACTGAGCACCATTTGTCTTGGGCCTGTCCTATTCTACCCGTCAGGCTCTCCCACGGCTCACCTAGTTACCGAGGCAGTGAGTTGCTTATCATTTTTTGATTCATTCTCGGAATGCAGGCATCACTGGCATTTATTGCCCATCCCTTGTTAGCCTGAACTGAGTGACTTGCTGGACTCACTTCAGAGGGCAGTTAAGAGTCAACCACGTTAGTCTGGGACTGGAGTCACATTTAGGCCCAGACTAGGTAAGGATGGCAGCTTCCCTTTCCGAAAGAGGTTGGAGATTACAGCTATCGGAAAAGATTGAACAGGTTGGGGGGTTTTTTTCTTTGAAAGAGAAGATTTAGAGGTGACCTGATAGAGGCCTTTAAAATTATGAATGGGTTAGACAGGGTCGGTGTGGAGAGTATGTTCCCACTTGTGTAAGAACCCAAAACTAGGGACCATAAATACAAGATAGTCTAGTCACTAATAAATCCAATCGGGAAATAAGGAGAAAGCGGTGAGAATGTGGAACTCGCTACCACAGGAAGTGGTTGAGGCGAATATATTACATTAAATATATTTAAGGTGGAGATGGACAGATTTTTGAACGGTAAGGGAGTTAAGGGTTATGGGGAGCGGGCAGGGAAGTGGAGTTGAGGCCAAGATCAGATTAGCCATGATATTAAATGGCGGAGCAGGCTCAAGGGGCCAGATGGCCGACTCCTACTCCTATTTCTTATGTTCTTAAATAGCTTAGATGCTTTCAAAACTAGACGAGTACATGAGAGAAAAGGGAATAGAAAGATGAGAGGAGACTCGTGTGGCGTATAAACACCAGCATAAATGTGTTGGGCCAAATGGCCTGTTTCATTGCTGTAAATTCTGAGAGATTCAGTGCAGTCACCAAATGCTGCATGTATGCAGAAGCGGCAATGCTCAATGCATTAGTGGGGACGCTTAAAATGTGCATATAATGGGCGAGCCTGTCGGGCACCGAGCAAGCAGCGGAGGCAAAGACCGTTAAACACGGACAGTCGGTAACCACCGTACACGCAGACTGCGATGTTTGAATGTGATTATTTTTGGGGGTTTTGGCAGGCAGCAGCTGAGACAGCCTACGACATGGTTTCCCCGGGTCCTACTACACATAGTCTGATGAGGACCAAACGCATCTCTCAGCACCGATTGGCCCATCAGCCGGTCGATCTACGCGAAGGAGTGGCTAAAGCGTACGACGTGGTGAAAGAGGTGAGGTCACGGGGTTTGCCAGATTACGGCAGTAGTTTGTGATGCACCCATGAAACATCTGATGGTACCATCCACAATTAACATGTGGCACAACTAAATGTGTTGCAATAAAACAGGCAGTGTTATGTTTGGACAAGCCCTGTCCTTTTAGCTCAATGTGGACTTTGGAGACACAGAGTCGTCTGATCAGTGATCTTTATCAAAAAATATAAACCCAACACACGCAGCACATGTGAGAGAGCATCTTTATGCTCACATCGGAGGTTGGTGAACTCAACCCTCTGACTGCTCACTGTAGTCTCTTCAAGACATATTAGAGTCCCTATAGTTTGCTGGTGTGCCCTATATTTATACAGTTCTATACGTAAGGTTAGAACACAGGCACGCCGGCAGTACATAAGGTCAGTACGTAAATCGCACACAGTCACCTCTTCTCGTGCACGTGCATTGTAGCTCAATCTGTTCATTGTTCTACCGACATTTCTCACACTCGAGCAGCAGCTCAATTATTGCCATCCTTGTAGACATGCTGGTGCCTAGACCTGTCAACACTATACTGCTAGTTACATCCTCAAAAATCGCTAATAAATTTTGTCAAACACGATTTCATAAAACCATGTTGACTTTGCCTAATCATGTTATGATTTTCTAACTACCCAGTTACCACTTCCTGAACAATGGATTCCAGCATTTTCCCGACAACTGATGTCAGGCTAACTGGCCTGTAGTTCCCTGTTTTCTCTCTCCCTCCTTTCTTGAATAGCGGGGTTACTTACATTTGCTACCTTCCAATCCGCTGGGACCGTTCCAGAATTTAGGGAATTTTGAAAGATCAAAATCAACGCATCCACTATCTCTGCAACCACCTCTTTTAGAACACGAGGAGGTAGGCCGTCAGGTCCAGGGGGTTTGTTGGTTTTCAGTCCCATTTGTTTCCTAAGTATTTTTTCTCTACTTGTATTGGTTACAATAAGTTCCTCACTCTCATTACACCCTTGGTTCCCCACCATTTTAGATATGCTTTTTGCGTCTTCTACTGTGAAGACACATACAACGGGGTTGAAATTCAGTACTGCGTTTTTTGAGGCAGTGTCACCGCCCAAGTTGTAATTTTTCCGCCAGGCGTTAGGTGCAGGCTCCAACAGCCAAATTCAGTTTTTACGCTCAAAGATGAGAGAGCAGCGCTAAAAGTGACGTTGTACACTCATCGTCGGTGCAAATGGGGCGGGAGTTCAGGAGGCCGACTGAATTTCCCCACGGGAAGCTGCCGCGATGTTGGTTGAAGAAACAGGATGGAAAAAAAACTAAAACTTCTCCGACCCACACTCACACTTCCCCAGTGAGCTGCGAATGAATTTTTGGTCGGGGCGCTAAACGCTGCACTTCCGGTTGGTAACCTCTTGCGCTCCCACTAATGTCCCCTCTGACCACTAACTGAGGCGTTAGGCAACCGAAAATCCGGCCCTCTGTCCCTTCCTGTCTCACCCTGCTTATTATTCCCCATATCGCTACACTACTCGATTGCTCTTTAGATATCTACATTTCTCCTCACCTGACCCTTCCCATTTTTTGGTTTAAAGCCCTATTCCCCTTCTCCCCATATCCCCAACCCCACCTACCCATATCCCCAACCCCACCTTCTCCCCATATCCCCCAACCCCACCTACTCCCCCTCTCCCCATATCCCCCAACCCCACCTACTCCCCCTCTCCCCATATCCCCCAACCCCACCTACTCCCCATATCCCCCAACCCCGCCTACTCCCCATATCCCCCAACCCCGCCTACTCCCCATATCCCCCAACCCCGCCTACTCCCCATATCCCCCAACCCCGCCTACTCCCCATATCCCCCAACCCCGCCTACTCCCCATATCCCCCAACCCCACCTACTCCACCTTCTCCCCATATCCCCCAACCCCGCCTACTCCCCATATCCCCCAACCCCGCCTACTCCCCATATCCCCCAACCCCGCCTACTCCCCATATCCCCCAACCCCGCCTACTCCCCATATCCCCCAACCCCGCCTACTCCCCATATCCCCCAACCCCACCTACTCCACCTTCTCCCCATATCCCCCAACCCCACCTACTCCCCATATCCCCCAACCCCACCTACTCCCCATATCCCCCAACCCCACCACCCCACCCTCTCCCCAGATTCCACCTCCCCACTCTCTCCCCATATCCCCGTGGAGCCGGGCCACGGAGGACATTAAGACGACCCGGAGCAGTCTCTGGGCCTGTGTGAGCTGTAAATGATGTGGTGCTTGTGTTTTGCCAGGGGTTCACGGACACGGCGCAGATGATCTACGAGACGGCGACCCGGGAGCACGAGCAGAGGGGCGTGCCGGGGGCGGTGGGCGGCGTGCTCCGGCAGATCCCGCCCGCCGTGGTCAAGCCGCTGATCGTGGCGACAGAGGCCACGTCCAACGTCCTGGGCGGGATGCGCAACCAGATCCACCCAGACGCTCGGCAGGAAGAGTCCCAGAAGTGGCGGCTGGGCGACCAGTAACTGCTCGCCCCTGTGGAGCTTCAACAACCCAGGGAAGGGAATCCGCAAACAGCAATGAAGCCTCGAGGTCCCGGTGCTGGCAACCGGCCGGGAGTCACTGCACATCACACTTCCTTGCCTGTATATTTTGGTCTCACTTAGTTCTGTTAAAAACTAAACAAAAAGCAGCAACCGTAAGGTGATCTGTGTAGCGTTTAACTAATCTGACTGACCTGGTGGCTGCGTAGAATATTCCCTGGTTTATTTTTGAGAGGGCATGGAGATATTATGTTTAACAACAGAACAGTAAGTGACTGCAGCCTGTGGGTGGGCAGAGCCCTCATCGATTAGATTGTAAACCCGCGAGCAGCGAGGGGCATCTTGTGGCTGTTTTTTAATTTCTTGCATTGACTCGGAAGCAAGGGCCCTGTTATTGTGCTCTGGATGTCCCAGTGCGGACGCTCCTGCCTGCCTGTCGAGTGTCCCCTGAACCTGCTTCAGCAACCCACCAGTCCCTCGGTGCCCGACCCAATGTCCAAGGTCACAGGCTCAGCCTTTCTGTCGCGAGGCACTGTTTCATCAGCTGCTGAATTCATGGCTTAGATTTAGATTAAATGGAAGGTGCGCAGTAAATTCCCGGTTATTATTTCTGCTCTTGCTGTAACGCTAGATTTCAGGCTCAGTAAGTCATGCAGGGCTGGCAAAGCATCTCCAAGTAGGTTGAAAAGATGAGCAGTCGCGGTATTACTCGAAGCCTGGGACCAAGTTGCCTGATCACCCTCTCGGGAAGGGAATGGTTGGATGGACTTTAAAAGAAAAATGTCAAAAGTCAAAGGTTTACTTTTGTGGGAGGGGTGGAGGAAATGAGGGGGGGATATGACAGCCTAATACCTGCCGATCCCCAAACATTCCGGTTCTCTTGGTGAAATGCCGCATTAGCGAGTCTCTGCCGTGTAACCATTACCCCCCTCCCCCCAATCTAATGGCACAAAGCCAGCACTAACTAACATTTCAATTTACCGCACAGGTCCCAAGGCTTCACTCACATTTGTTTTTTTATTTGTTCACAGGATGTGGGCGTCGCTGGCAAGGCCGGCATTTATTGCCCATCCCTAGTTGCCCCTTGAGGAGGTGGTGGTGAGCCGCCTTATACAACAAGGCCATTTCAGAGGGTAGTTAAGAGTCACCCACGTTGCTGTGGGTCGAGAGCCACATATCGGCCAGACCGGGTCAGGGCGGCAGATTTCCTTCCCTGAAGGACATCGCCCTGTGTAACCAAGGTCCATGTCACATTCAGCATCCAGCATTTCTGGGAATGTTCTCCCAGTATTTCTGGGAAGTCTTATACCCATTCCTTCCTCAAAAAAAGCTCAAAGTAAAATCCTTGTAATATAAGCAGTGAAGTGAGCAGAGGGTCAGCTGACATAAGAACTGATGTAAACGGTGAAGGTGTTTCAGGTCCCACAACCCCCGGATTTGGATTTATTTTTGTTCCAGTGTAAAACCATGTTGCATTAGTAACCTGCTGATGTCAGCAAGCTCACCGTGTTGCACCTGCCCCTGCCTGTCTGCACTTAGATGTCACCCACTGACAGCATCCTGGTTAATGGGCTCCCACCAGGACAGTCAGGTCAAGCCCTTTGCATGGACATCCCTTCATGATACAGCGCTTCCTGCTCTTCAATCTTAGCATTTTGTGGGGGGAGACAGAGATATTATTTAATTTTATTATTCCCCCCCCACAATGGTGTGATTTCCTTTCACCAGCATTGGGTGGAAAAGGAAGAGTACTTAAAGTGGCCAGTGGAGCGAGGGATGCAGTGGGCGGCCGCAGGCTATGAGCTAATCTCGGAGGAGGGGCATGACTGAATTATTATTATCCTTAGCGCACTCAGTCCCGCTCTCTCTGCTCCCGCCAACAGGGGCTGCTGTTCAGAAGGGTATCCTTAAATTAAAAGTGCGGGGACTTTACCAGTCGCACTTCCGACTGTGATCTGAATGTTTTTAATTGCTGGGCGAATGCGCAGGGCAGAAGAGTCAGAACCTCAGAGTTTGCAGTTCATCCTTCTCATCCCCGGTACAGAGAACATTTTCTTAAAAATCTAGGGAGCAATAATTAGAAACCCGACCAACTCCCCGAACTTGTGTACCACTCTTGCTTTTCGAAACTTGCTCTTAAATTAAGTAAATTAAATTAAAAATTAAGTTCCTTATAGCGTCACTGTAATCTGTGGATACAGCTGTAATACTGAGTTGGATTGTTACATTTTCTGTGCTTTGTATAAATTTTTAATTTCTTTTGTACAGCAGATTATAAAACCTAGCTTTTTTGTGGGTTTATTTAGAATTTTCTGTTGCGGTAACAACTGTACATATTTCTGAATAATATTGTTGCTGTGGGTGTATCACAGCGATGGTTATGAAGGAATGTACCATAGACAATGTACTTGAGAAAGGGAAAAAATAAATAATACAGTCTTGTGTGTATGTGTACATTATCCTACTTCCATGGTGATGGATTAGAGTTATACTGCGTTGCATGACCCTAATGATTCGGTCTCCTAGGTCTCGCGCAGCAACCCGGAGGTAAACTCATCAGATTCAGAGGCCGACTATTAGAAAAACTCATTCATCTCCAGTAAACCCAATATAACGGGTGCTTCACGGACAATACCAACCATTCTGTGTTTCATAGAATGATACAGCAGAAGGCCATTCGACCCATCATACTTGTACCTGCTCCTAACAAGAACTATCCAATTAGTCCCACTCCCCTGCCCTTTCCCCGTAACCCTGCAAATTTTTTTAACTTCAAGTTTATCCAACTCTCTTTTGAAAGTTATTATTGAATCTGCTTCCATCACCCTTTCAGGCAGCACGTTCCAAATCATTATAGCTGCATTTTTAAACTAATCTTGCCTCTGGTTCTTTTGCCAATTATCTGGTTACTGACCCTTTTGTCACTGGAAACAGTTTCTATCTGTTAAAACCCTTCACAATTTTGAACACCTCTATCAAATCTCCCCTTAACCTTCTCTGTTTGAAGGAGAAAAACCCCAGTCTCCCTGGAACTGAAGTCCGTCATCCATGGTACCAGTCTAGTAAATCTCTTCTGCACCCTCTCGAAGGCCTTGACATCCTTCCTAAACTGTTGTGCTCAGAATTTGCCACAATACTCTAGCTGGGGCCTAACCAGTGTTTATAAAGGTTTAACCTAACTTCTTTGTTTTTGTACTCTGTGTCTCTATTTATAAAGCCAAGGATCCCATATGCCTTCATAGAAACATAAAAAATAGGTGCAGGAGTAGGCCATTCGGCCCTTCGAGCCTGCACCACCATTCAATATCATGGCTGATCGTTCCCTCAGTACACCTTTCCTGCTTTCTCTCCATACTCCTTGATCCCTTTACCGTAAGGGCCACATCTAACTCCCTCTTGAATATATCCAATGAACTGGCATCAACAACTCTGCAGTAAAGAATTCCACAGGTTAACAACTCTGAGTGAAGAAGTTTCTCCTTATTTCGGTCCTAAATGGCTTACCCCTTATCCTTAGACTGTGTCCCCTGGTTCTGGACTTCCCCAACATCGGGAACATTCTTCCTGCATCTAACCTATCCAGTCCCGTCAGAATTTTATATGTTTCTATGAGATCCCCTCTCATCCTTCTAAACTCCAGTGACTATAGGCCCAGTCGATCCAATCTCTCCTCATATGTCAGTCCTGCCATCCCGGGAATCAGTCTGGCGAACCTTCGCTACACTCCCTCAATAGCAAAAACATCCTTCCTCAGATTAGGAGACCAAAACTGAACACAATATTCCAGATGAGGCCTCACTAAGGCCCTTTACAACTGCAGTAAGACCTCCCTGTTCCGATACTCTCATCCCCTAGCTATGAAGGCCAACATGCCATTTGTCGCCTTCACTGCCTGCTGTACCTGCATGCCAACTTTCAATGACTGATGTACCATGACACCCAGGTCTCGTTGCACCTCCCCTTTTCCTAATCTGCCACCATGCAGATAATATTCTGCCTTCATGTTTTTGCCACCAAAGTGGATAAGCTCACATTTATCCACTATTATACTGCATCTGCCATGCATTTGCCCACTCACCTAACCTGTCCAAGTCACCCTGCAGCCTCTTAGCATCCTCCTCTCAGCTCTCACTGCCACCAATCTGCAAACTTGGAGATATTACACTCAATTCCTTCATCTAAATCATTGATGTATATTTGTAAATAGCTGGGGTCCCAGCACTGAGTCCTGCGGTACCCCACTAGTCACTGCCTGCCATTTTGAAAAGGACCCGTTTATCCCGACTCTCTGCTTCCTGTCTGCCAACCAGTTCTCTATCCACATCAATACATTACCCCCAATACCATGTGCTTTAATTTTGCACACCAATCTCTTGTGCGGGACCTTGTCAAAAGCCTTTTGAAAGTCCAAATACACCACATCCACTGGTTCGCCCTTGTCCACTCTATTAGTTATATCCTCAAAAAATTCTAGAAGATTTGTCAAGCATGATTTCCCTTTCATAAATCCATGATGACTTGGACTGATCCTGTCACTGCTTTCCAAATGCGCTGCTATTTCATCATTAATAATTGATTCCAACATTTTCCCCACCACTGATATCAGGCTAACCGGTCTATAATTACCGGTTTTCTCTCTCCCTCCTTTCTTAAAAAGTGGCGTTACATTAGCTACCCTCCTTTATGGTCTCTAAAAGGCCCTACTCTTACTTTAGTTATCCTCTTGCTCTTAATGTATTTATAAAACATCTTTGGGTCTTCCTTGTGTTTACTTGTCAAAATGTTTTCATGCTCTTGGCATTCCTAATTTCCTTTTTAATTTCCACTCAGATGACATGAACATCGGAAATATAGTAACGCGTGAGGATAGCAACGGACTTCAGGAGGACATAGACTGGTGAAATGGACAGGCACATGGCAGATGAAATTTAACAAATGTGAAATGATTCATTTTGGTAGGAAGAATGGGGAGGCAATGTAAACTAACTGGTACAATTTTAAAGGGGATGCAAGAACAGAGAAACCTGGGGGTGTATTGAAGGTGGCAGGACCATAGGAACTGATCCAGAGTCGATAAGACTGCTGGAAAATGATCACCAATGCATCCACTATTTCTAGGGCCACTTCCTTAAGTACTCTGGGATGCAGACTATCAGGCCCTGGGGATTTATCGGACTTCACTCCCTTCAATTTCCCTAACAATTTCCTGATGAATAAGGATTTCCTTCAGTTCCTCCTTCTCACTAGACCCTCTGACCCCTTTTATATCCGGAAGGTTGTTTGTGTCCTCCTTAGTGAATACTGAACCAAAGTACTTGTTCAATTGGTCTGCCATTTCTTTGTTCCCAGTTATGACTTCCCCTGATTCTGACTGCAGGGGACCTACGTTTGTCTTTACTAACCTTTTTCTCTCTACATACCTATAAAAGCTTTTGTAGTCCATTTTAATGTTCCCTGCAAGCTTCCTCTCGTACTCTATTTTCCCTGCCCTAATCAAACCCTTTGTCCTCCTCTGCTGAGTTCGCTGCTATTTCTGGCCAATTTGTATGCCACTTCCTTGGCTTTAATACTATCCCTGATTTCCCTTGATAGCCACGGTTGAGCCACCTTCCCTTTTTTATTTTTACACCAGACAGGGATGTACAATTGTTGTAGTTCATCCATGCAGTCTCCAAATGTCTGCCATTGCCTATCCACTGTCAACCCCTTAAGTATCATTCGCCAATCTATCCTAGCCAATTCACGCCTCATACCTTCAAAGTTATCCTTCTTTAAGTTCTGGACCATGGTCTCTGAATTAACTGTTTCATTCTCCATCCTAATGTAGAATTCCACCATATTATGGTCACTTTTCCCCAAGGGACCTTGCACAACGAGATTGCTAATTAATCCTCTCTCATTACACAACACCCAGTCTAAGATGGCCTCCCCCCTAGTTGGTTCCTCGACATATTGGTCTAGAAAACCATCCCTTATGCACTCCAGGAAATCCTCCTCCACCGTATTGTTTCCAGTTTGGTTAGCCCAATCTATATGCATATTAAAGTCATGCATGATAACTGCTGCACCTTTATTGCATGCACCCCTAATTTCCTGTTTGATGCCCTCCCCAACATCACTACTACTGTTTGGTGGTCTGTACACAACTCCTACTAGCGTTTTCTGCCCTTTGGTATTCCGTAGCTCCACCCATATCGATTCCACATTATCCAAGCTAATGTCCCTCCTTACTATTACATTAATTTCCTCTTTAACCAGCAACGCCACCCCGCCTCCTTTTCCTTTCTGTCTATCCTTCCTAAATGTTGAATACCCCTGGATATTGAGTTCCCAGCCTTGGTCACCCTGGAGCCATGTCTCCGTGATGCCAACCACATCATATCCGTTAACTGCACAATTAATTCGTCCACCTTATTCCGAATACTCCTCGCATTGAGGCACAGAGCCTTCAGGTTTGCCTTTTTAACACACTTTGACCCTTTAGAATTTTGCTGCAAAGTGGCCCTTTTTGTTTTTTGCCTTGGGTTTCTCTGCCCTCCACTTTTACTCATCTCCTTTCTGTCTTTTGTTTCTGTCTCCATTTTGTTTCCCTCTGTCTCCCTGCATTGGTTCCCATCCCTCTGCCATATTAGTTTAACTCCTCCCCAACAGCACTAGCAAACACTCCTCCTAGGACATTGATTCCAGTCCTGCCTAAGTGCAGACCGTCTGGTTTGTACTGGTCCCACCTCCCCCAGAACCGGTTCCAATGCCCCAGGAATTTGAATCCCTCTCTTCTGCACCACTGCTCAAGCCACGTATTCATCTGAGCTATTCTGCAATTCCTACTCTGACTAGCACGTGGCACTGGTAGCAATCCCGAGATTACTACTTTTGAGGTCCTACTTTTTAATTTAGCTCCTAGCTCCCCAAATTCTTCTCGTAGGACCTCATCCCATTTTTTACCTATATCGTTGGTACCAATGTGCACCACGACAACTGGCTGTTCACCCTCCCTTTTTAGAATGTCCTGCACCCGCTCCGAGACATCCTTGACCCTTGCACCAGGGAGGCAACATACCATCCTGGAGTCTCGGTTGCGGCCGCAGAAACGCCTATCTATTCCCCTTACAATTGAATCCCCTATCACTATCGCTCTCCCACTCTTTTTCCTGCCCTCCTGTGCAGCAGAGCCAGCCACAGTGCCATGAACTTGGCTGCTGCTGCTCTCCCCTGATGAGTCATCCCCCTCAATAGTACTCAAAGCGGTGTATCTGTTTTGGAGGGGGATGACCGCAGCGGACCCCTGCACTACCTTCCTTGCACTGCTCTTCCTGTTGGTCTTCCATTCCCTATCTGGCTGTGGACCCTTTACCTGTGGTAAGACCAACTCGCTTAAACGTGCTATTCACGTCATTCTCAGCATCGTGGATGCTCCAGAGTGAATCCACCTTCAGCTCCAATTCCGCAACGCAGTCCATCAGGAGCTGGAGGCGGATACACTTCCCGCACACGTAGTCGTCAGGGACACCGGAGGCGTTCCTGATTTGCCACATAGTACAGGAGGAGCATAACACGTGTCCGAGCTCTCCTGCCGTGACTTAACTCTTAGATTAACTTAAATTGGCAACAGTGCTAAAAGTTACTTACTGATAAAGAAAAAAGAAAAGCTACTCACCAATCACCAGCCAATCACTTACCCCCTTGGCTGTGACGTCACCTTTCTATTTCTTTCTACTTTTTTTGCCCTCTTCCTGTAGCTGCACCAGTCGGCCACTCGCCGACCCCAGACTCACGCCTCTCCGACGCACCTCCCGATACCTCTCGTGGCCTTTTGTAGGCCTCTGGCTGACCCCGGACTCACGCCTCTCCGACCTTTTGTAGGCCTCTGGCTGACCCCGGACTCACGCCTCTCCAACACAGCTCCCGATGCCTCTCGTGGCCTTTTGTAGGCCTCTGGCTGACCCCGGACTCACGCCTCTCCGACCTTTTGTAGGCCTCTGGCTGACCCCGGACTCACACCTCTCCTTAGTGAAGACAGAACCAAAGTATTTATTCAATTGGTCTGCCATTTCTTTGTTCCCCATTATAAATTCACCTGATTCTGACTGCAAGGGACCTAAGTTTGTCTTCACTAATCTTTTTCTCTTCACATATCTATAGAAGCTTTTGCAGTCAGTTTTTATGTTCCCAGCAAGCTTCCTCCCATTCTCTATTTTCCCTCTCCTATTTAAACCCTTTGTCCTCCTCTGCTGAATTCTAAATTTCTCACAGTCCTCAGGTTTGCTGCTTTTTCTGGCCAATTTATGTGCCTCTTCCTTGGATTTAACACTATCCTTAATTTCCCTTGTTAGCTATGGTTGAGCCACCTTCCCAGTTTTGTTTTTACTCCAGACCGGGATGTACGATTGTTGAAGTTCATTCATGTGATATTTAAATGTCTGCAATTGCCTATCCACCATCAACCCTTTAAGTATCATTCGCCAGTCTATTCTAGCCAATTCATGTCTCATACCATCGAAGTTACCTTTCCTTAAGTTCAGGACCCTAGTCTCTGAAGTAACTGTGTCACTCTACATCTTAATAAAGAATTCTACCATATTATGGTCACTCTTGCCCAAGGGGCCTCACACAACAAGATTGCTAATTAGTCCTTTCTCGTTACACATCACCCAGTCTAGGATGGCCAGCCCTCTAGTTGGTTCCTCGACATATTGGTCTAGAAAACCATCCCTAATACACTCCAGGAAATCCTCCTCCACCGTATTGCTACCAGTTTAGTTAACCCAATCTATATGTAGATTAAAGTCACCCATGATAACTGCTGTAGCTTTATTGCGTGCATCCCTAATTTCTTGTTTGATGCTGTCCCCAACCTCACTACAACTGTCCTGCCACCTTCCATACACCCCCAGGTCTCTCCGTTCCTGCCTCCCTTTTAAAATTGTACCAGTTAGTTTACATTGCCTCCCATTCTTCCTACCAAAATGAATCACTTCACATTTGTTAAATTTCATCTGCCATGTGCCTGCCCATTTCACCAGTCTGTCTATGTCCTCCTGAAGTCCGTTGCTATCCTCACGCGTTACTATATTTCCGATGTTCATGTTATCTGAGTGGAAATTAAAAAGGAAATTAGGAATGCAAAGAGCATGAAAACATTTTGGCAAGTAAACTCAATGAAGACCCAAAGATGTTTTATAAATACATTAAGAGCAAAGAGGATAACTAAAGAAAGAGTAGGGCCTATTAGAGACCATAAAGGTAATCTGTGGTTGCGATGGAAGACATGACTATGGTTCTTAGTGCATCTGTTTTTACAAAAGAGGGGGGCGATTGCAGACACTGCAATCAGGGAAATAATAGACAATATAAACATAGTGAGAGAGGTTTAGCAGCTTTGAAAGTGGATAAATCCCGAGGCCCAGATGAAATGTATCCCAGGCTGTTAAGAGAAGCAAAAGGCGAAATAGCAGAGGCTCTGACCATCATTTTCCAATCCTCTCTGGCTACAGGTGTGGTGCCGGAGGACTGGAGGACTTCTAACATTGTACCTTTGTTTAAAAAGGGAGAAAGGGATAGACCGAGTAATTACAGGCCAGTCAGCCTAACCTCGGTGGTAGGAAAATTATTGGAAGAAATTCTGAGGGACAGGATAAACCTTCATTTAGAAAGACAAAGATTAATCAAGGACAGTCAGCATGGATTTGTAAAGGGAAGGTCCTGCCTGACTAACTTGATTTAATTTTTTGAGAAGGTAACAAGGAGGATCGATGAGAGCAGTGTGTATGATGTAATGTATATGGATTTTAGCAAGGCTTTTGATAAGGTCCCACATGGCAGATTGGCCACGACAGTAAAAGCCCATGGGATCCAGGGCAAAGTGGCAAGTTGGATCCAAAATTGGCTCAGAGGCAGGAAGCAAAAGGTAATGGTCGATGGGTGTTTTTGTGACCGGAAGGTGATATCCAGTGGCGTTTCACGGTGCTCAGTACTTAGTCCCTTGCTTTTTATGGTGTATATATAACAATCATTTAGACTTGAATGTAGGGAGTATGATTAAGAAGTTTGCAGATGATACTAAAATCGGCTGTGTGGTTGATAATGAAGAAGAAAACTGTAGACTGCAGGAGGATATCAATCAACTGGTCAGGTGGGCAGAACAGTGGCAAATGGAATTCAATTGGGAGATGTGTGAGGTAATGCATTTGGGAAGGGCAAACAAGGCAAGGAAATACACATTAAATGGTAGGACACTGAGAAGTGTAGAGGAACAAAGGGACCTTGGAGTGAAGGTCCACAGATCCCTGAAGGTAGCAGGCCAGGTGGATAAGGTGGTTAAGAAGGCATACGGAATACTTGCCTTTATTAGCCGAGGCACAGAATACAAGAGCATGCAGGTTATGCTTGAACTGTATAAAACACTAGTTAGGCCACAGCTAGAGTACTGCGTGCAGTTCTGGTCACCGCATTACAGGAAAGATGTGATTGCAGTAGAGAGGGTATAGAAGAGGTTTACGAGGATGTTGCCTGGACTGGAGAATTTTAGCTATGAGGAAAGATTGGATAGGCTGGGGTTGTTTTCTTCGAACAGAGGAGGCCGAGGGGAGACTTGCTGTCGGAGATCTGTCCTCGGTATCTGTCATAAGCCTCCCTTTCTTTCTTTATTCTACACTGTATGCCCCTTAACATCCAGGGGGCTCTAGATTTACCTATAAGTAGCTGTTTTCAGTCCACTTTGGCTAAATCTCAGCTTAGCAAAATTGGCTTTTCTCCAATTGAGAACTTTTATTCGTGACCTATATTTGTCCTTTTCCATAACTACCATAAATCTAACTGAATTATGATCACTAGCTCCAAAATGCTCTCCCAGCTGCAGGAAAAACGCAGGGAGCAGCGCCAGTCCTTATACATGGCCTTCTTCGACCTTACAAAGGCCTTTGACACTGTCAACCGCGAGGGTCTATGGAGCGTCCTCCACCGTTTCGGATGCCCCCAAAAGTTCGTCTCCATCCTCCGCCTGCTCCACGATGACATGCAGGCCCTGATCCTTACGAAAGGATCCATCACAGACCCAATCCACATCCGGACCGGGGTCAAACAGGGCTGCGTCATCGCCCCAACCTTCTTCTCAATCTTCCTCGCTGCAATGCTCCACCTCAGTCAACAAGCTCCCCGCTGGAGTGGAACTAAACTACAGAACCAGTGGGAAGCTGTTCAACCTTCGCCATCTCCAGGCCAGGTCCAAGACCACCCCAACCTCTGTCGTCGAGCTACAGTACATGGACGACGCCTGCGTCTGCGCACATACAGAGGCTGAACTCCAGGACATAGTCGATGTATTTACTGAGGCTTACGAAAGCATAGGTCTTACGCTAAACATCTGTAAGACAAAGGTCCTCCACCAGCCTGTCCTCGCTGCACAGCACTGCTCCCCAGTCATCAAGATCCTCGATGCGGCCCTGGACAATGTGGACCATTTCCCATACCTCTGGAGTCTCTTATCAACAAGAGCAGACATTGACGACGAGATTCAACACCGCCTCCAGTGCGCCAGTGCAGCCTTCGGCTGCCTGAGGAAAAGAGTGTTTGAAGACCAGGCCCTCAAATCTTCCACCAAGCTCATGGTCTACAGGGCTGTAGTAATACCTGCCTTCCAGTATGGCTCAGAGACATGGATCATGTATAGCAGACACCTTGAGTCGCTGGAGAAATACCACCAACGATGCCTCCGCAAGATCCTACAAATCCCCTGGGAGGACAGACGCACCAACATTAGCGTCCTCGACCAGGCCAACATCCCCAGCATCGAAGTACTGTCCACACTTGATCAGCTCCGCTGGGCAGGCCACACCGTTCGCATGCCAGACACGAGATTCCCAAAGCAAGCGCTCTACTCGGCAAACGAGCCAAAAGTGGGCAGAGGAAACGTTACAGGGACACCCTCAAAGCCTCCCTGAAAAAGTGCAACATCCCCACTGACACCTGGGAGTCCCTGGCCAAAGACCGCCCTCAGTGGAGGAAGTGCATCCAGGAGGGCGTTGAGCACCTCGAGTCTCATTGCCGAGAGCATGCAGAAACCAAGCGCAGGCAGCGGAAAGAGCATGCGGCAAACCAGTCCCACCCACCCCTTCCCTCAACGACTATCTGTCCCACCTGTGACAGGGACTGTGGTTCTCGCATTGGACTGTTCAGCCACCTAAGGACTCATTCTAAGAGTGGAAGCAAGTCTTCCTCGATTCCGAGGGACTGCCTATGATGATGCTGATGATGATGCTCTCCCACTGATACCCCTTTCACTCGCTCAGCTTCATTCCCTAAAACGAAGTCCAGAGCCACCCCCTCCCATGTTGGGCTTGTTACATACTGGCTAAAAAAGTTCTCCTGAACGCATTTTAGGAATTCCGCACCCTCTATACCTTTCACACTAATTCTATCCCAGTTAATATTAGGGTAGTTGAAATCCTCTCCTATCATTGCCATATAGTTTATGCAATTCTCAGTAATTTGCCTACCTATTTGCTTTTCTATCTCCCTCTGACTGTTTGGGGGTCTATAGTACACACCCAGCAGTGTGATCACCCCTTTGTTCTTCAATTCAACCCATATGGCCTCATTTAATGATCCTTGTAGCATATCATCCCTCCTCACAGCTGCAATTGTTTCTTTAATCAATACTGCGACCTGCCTCCTTTTTTACTCCCCTCTCTATCCCGTCTGAAAACCCTGCAACTAGGAATGTTGAGCTGTCATACTTGCCCTTCTTTCAGCCATGTCTCAGTAACAGTTATAACATCATACTCCCATGTGTCTATCTGTGCGCTCAGCTCATCTGCCTTATTCCCTAGACTCCTTGCATTGTATATACCATTTAGCACTGCCAAACTGCCTTGCTGTCTATTTTCTAGCCTTTGTTTCCTCTGTCTTCTAAATTCACTTTCTACTTTTCTGCTTTCTACTTCCAGCTTTGCTCCTCTCCCTTCTGAAACTACTCTCATGTTCCCAGCCCCCTGCCAAGCTAATTTAAACCCTCCCCAACAGCACCAGCAACCCCCCGCCCTCCGGCTCTGTTGAGGTGCAGCCCGTCTGGCTTGTACAGGTCCCACCTCCCCCAGAAACGGTCCCAATGCCTCAGGAAACTAAAGCCCTCACTCCTGCACCATCTCTCCAGCCACGCATTCATCTGTCCTATCCTCTGATTTCTGTACTCACTCGCACGTGGCACCAGGAGTAATCCAGAGATTACCACCTTTGAGGTCCTGCTTTTTAATCTCTCTCCTAGCTCCCTAAAATCTGCCTGCAGGACCTCATCCCTCTTTCTATCTATGTCATTGGTCCCGATATGGACCAGGACCTCTGGCTGTTCACCCTCTCCCCCCAGAATGCCTTGCAGCCGCTCAGTGACATTCTTTACCCTAGCACCAGGGAAGCAACATACCATCCTGGGGTTACGTCTGTGGTCGCAGAAACGTCTGTCTGCTCCCCTGACTATCGAATCCCCTACCACTATAGCTCATCCATTCTTCTTCCTCCCCCCGTGTGCAGCTGAGCCACCCGTGGTGCCGTGGACTTGGCTCTGGCTGCACTCCCCAGAGGCACCATCGCCCTCACAGGTACTCAGAACAGAATACCCATTGGAGGGCGAGATGCAATCAGGTGACTCCTGCACTACCTGCCTGGTCCTCCTCTTCTGTCTGGTGGTCAACCGCTCACTCTGTGCCTGCACACTCTTAAACTGCGGGGTGACCATCTCGAGAAACGTGCGATCCATGAAGTTCTCAGCCTCGTGGACACTCTGCAGTGACTCCAGCCGCCGCTCAAACTCTGAAACCCGGATCTCGAGCTGTTGTAGCTGGTGACACTTCCTGCACACGTGGTCATCCAGGCTACGCGAACCATCCAGGACTTCCTGTAAAGTACAGCATGAAACCACATGAGTCACATTCCAGGGACAAGGCCACTCTGTGACCTTAACTCTTTATTACAAGACTCCAGAAGTGATGACCCTGCGTGGGACCTCCCTTTATATACCTGTGTGATCAGGTAAGGAGTGTCTCCCACAAGTTCACCCCCTGTGGTCAAGGTGTGCACCTAAGTTGAGCGTATACAGTAATACAGTGGTGTTACATTGTAGTTACAAACATGACATCACTTCCCCCCCCCCCCGCCCAAAGTCTTACTGGGATCATAGTTTTAGTCTTTCAGGTGGTCTACGCTCCCTCGTGGAGTGCTGCAGTTGGGGCTCTGGTTGTTGGACATTGACGTGAGTGTCTGTCCCCTGTGGTGATTCCGACCTGTCCGGGCTGACCTCAGGGACTGTGCATTCTTCTGATTGCTCTTGGTGCTCGTTCACTGGCGGTGTTGTGAGCTCCATCTCATGGTCTTCTTCAGGTTCCTCCGTGTCCATGCTGAACCTTTTTTTTACTTGGTCCAGATGCTTACGGCATATCTGGCCATTGTTGAGTTTTACCACAATGACCCTATTTCCCTCTTTGTCAATTACAGTGCCCTCAACCCATTTGGGCCCCATGGCGTGATTGAGGACGAATACAGGATCATTTATTTCTATACATCTCCCCCTTGAATTATGGTCATGGTACTCGTTTTTTGACTTGCGCTTGCCTTCAACTATGTCGGTCAGGACTGGGTGGATGAGGGACAACCAAGTTTTGAGTGTCCGTTTCATGAGTAGCTCTGCGGGCGGGACCCCCGTGAGTGAGTGCGGGAGGGATCTATAGGCCAGCAGGAGGCGCGATAGGCAGCATTGTAGGGAGGGTCCTTGAATCCTGAGCATACCTTGCTTAATGAGTTGGACTGCCCGTTCCGCCTGGCCATTGGAGGCCGGCTTGAACGGCGCAGTCCTGACGTGGTTGATGCCATTGCCCGACATAAACTCCCGGAATTCATAGCTCATGAAACATGGGCCATTGTCACTAACCAGGATGTCTGGCAAGCCATGGGTTGCAAAGATCGCACGTAGGCTTTCCACGGTGGTGGATAACGTGCATGAATTCAGGATGATGCACTCAATCCAGTTCGAGTACACATCTACTACAATGAGGAACATCTTCGCCATGAACGGGCCCGCGTAGTCAACGTGAATGCGTGACCATGGCTTGGTGGGCCAGGGCCACGGGCTGAGCTGGGCCTCCCTGGGGGTATTGCCCAGCTGGGCACAGGTCGTGCACCTGCGAACACAGTGTTCCAAGTCTGAATCAATTCCAGGTCACCAAACGTGTGACCGGGCAATGGCCTTCATCAGCACAATACCTGGGTGCTCGCTGTGGAGTTCCCTGATGAATGCCTCCCTGCCCTTCTGGGGCATGACTGCCCGGTTGCCCCATAGTAGGCAGTCGGCTTGGATGGAGAGCTCATTCATCCGTCTGTGGAACGGTCTGACCTCCTCAGGGCATGATCCGTGTGCGGGCGCCCAATCCCCAGTCAGGACACATTTTTTAATCAGGGATAGGAGGGGATCTCTGTTTGTCCAGATTTTGATCTGGCGGGCTGTGATTGGGGGAGCCTGCGCTGTCAAAGGCATCGACAGCCATGACCATCTCAGCGCTTTGCTCAGCTGCCCCCTCAGTGGTGGCCAGTGGAAGCCTGCTGAGTGCGTCAGCGCAGTTTTCAGTGCCGGGCCAGTGCCGGATGGAGTAGTCATAAGCAGCTAGCGTGAGGACACACCGCTGTAGGCGAGCTGATGCATTGGCTTTGACAGCCTTGCTGTCTGACAACAGGGATGTGAGTGGGTTGTGGTCCATCTCTAATTCAAACTTCCTACCGAAGAGGTACTGATGCATTTTTTTTACACCATTGACACATGCAAGCGCTTTCTTCTCGACCATCCCATAGCCCCGTTCTGCTTGACAGCGCGACCTGGAGGCATAAGCCACAGGTTGTAGCTGACCCTCAACATTGCCCTGCTGCAACACGCACCCAACCCCATAGGACGATGCATCACAAGTCAGAACTAAACGTTTACAGGGGTCGTACAGGGTCAACAATTTGTTTGAATAAACTAGGTTTCGCGCCCGATCAAAAGCCCATTCCTGACAGTCCTCTCAAAACCAATCGCAAGCCTTACGCAGGAGCACGTGTAGCGGCTCCAACAACGTGCTCAAGTTCGGCAGAAAGTTCCCGAAATAGTTCAACAGTCCCAGGAATAAACGCAGCTCCGATATGTTGCAGGACCTGGGTGCTCGTCGAATCGCCTCTGTTTTGGATTCGGTGGGCCGAATCCCATCTGCCACAACTCTCCTGCCCAGAAACTCAACCCCAGGAGCTAAAAACACACACTTAGACTTCTTGAGTCACAGGTCTACCCGGTCTAGTCGGCGTAGCACCTCCTCCAGGTTGTGGAGGTGTTCCTCGGTGTCTCGACCTGTGATGAGGATGTCGTCCTGGAATACGATCGTTCCAGGAATGGATTTAAGCAGGTTTTCTATGTTGCGTTGAAAAATCACGGCCGCTGATCGAATGCCAAACGGACACCTGTTATACGCAAACAGTCCCTTGTGCGTGGTGATGGTGGTCAGTAGTTTAGATTCGTCGGCCAGTTCCTGGGTCATATAGGCTGAAGTGAGGTCCAACTTGGTGAACAGCTTGCCGCCTGCCAGCGTGATGAAGAGGTCCTCCGCTCTTGGGAGCAGGTATTGGTCTTGTAGGGACACCCGATTGATGGTGGCCTTGTAGTCACTACAAATCCTGACAGAACCATTCGCTTTAAGAACGGGAACGATGGGGCTCGCCCAGTCGCTGAATTCAACAGGCGAGATGATGCCCTTTCGCAACAGCCAGTCCAATTCGCTCTCGATTTTTTCCTGCATCACATACGGCACCGCTCTGGCTTTGTGGTGCACTGGCCTGGCGTCCGGGGTGATGTGTATCCTTACTTTAGTGCCTTTGAAAGTCCCAATGCCCGGTTGAAATAGTGACTCGAATTTTTGAAGGACTTGTGAGCATGAACTTCACTCCACCGAGAACATTGCGTGAACATCGACCCATTTCCAGTTCATCTCGGCTAACCAGCTCCTCCCCAACAGAGCAGGACCATTGCCCGGGATAATCCAGAGCGGCAGCCGATTCACTAACCTATTGTGTGTGACAGCCAACATTGCACTGCCTAGCACCGGAATGATTTCCTTGGTGTAAGTCCGTAATTGTGTCTCAATATGTTCTAATTTGGGTCTACTGGCTTTGAGTAGCCATAGCTTCTCGAATTGCTGAACGCCCATGAGTGACTGGCTGGCCCCAGTGTCCAGCTCCATGCGTACTGGGATACCATTTAATAAAACCCTCATCATCATTGGTGGCGTTTTGGTGTATGAACTGTGAATATTCGCCACATGGACCCGCTGAACCTCGGCGTCCATCGATTTGCCCCAAAAGTCATCCTGCTTCACAGAACCCTCTTCTGGTCCATCTGTCTCATATATCAGTCTGTTTGCAGGTTTTCTACTTATTCGAGCTAAATGACCACTGAGATTGCAATTTCTGCAGACAAAATGTTGGAATCTGCAAGATCTGGCTAAGTGTTTTCCCCCACACCTCCAGCATGAGTTAAAATTTCCATTGTTGGGGACAAAGGGACTATGGCCAGGAATTCTGCGCTGACTGTCCCTTTGACTGCTCTTAAGTACCCTATTAGTGGGTGTCAATGGCCCCATCCCGGGCCGCATTGTCCACTGTGATGGCGTGAATGTCCGTTCAGCCTGCCATTGTCTCTGTTGAGATCCTGCTCTGGGATCTATTGCTGCCTGGTAAATGTCGGACTGCCCCTGCCTGCCTGCAGGGCTCTGAGTCGCATTAATGATGTTGACTCCCTGATCCATCGCCGCGTTAGAGGCAGAATTGCACGCGTAAATCATTTCCGTCTCTTCCTCCCCCGCCATGAAAGTTTGAGCTAACAACGCCGCCGCTTCCAAGGTCAAGTCCTTGGTCTCAATTAACTTGCGGAAAATTCCCGCATGACCGATACCCTCGATGAAGAAGTCGCTTAGCATTTCCCCCCTGCAGGCATCTGTGAACTTACAGAGGCTGGCCAAACGCCGGAGGTCCGCTACAAAGTCCGGTATGCTCTGTCCTTCACGATGTCAGTGGGTGTAGAATCTGTGTCGAGCCATGTGTATGCTGCTCGCTGGCTTGAGGTGCTCCCCGATTAATTTGCTGAACTCTTCAAAGGTTTTGTCTGACGGCCTTTCGGGTGCCAGTAATTCCTTCATGAGCGCGTAAGTCTTTGGCCCGCAGCTGGTCAGGAGATGAGCCCGTCGCCTGTCGGCCGCTGCATCCCCCAGCCAGTCTTCAGTTACGAAGCTTTGCTGAAGCCTCTCTACAAAATTGTCCCAGTCTTCCCCAACACAGTACCGTTCATCTGTGCTACCGGTGGCCATTCTCGTGGGTCGTGAATTCCCGTTTCTCCTCGCCAATGTAAAATCCTTACTATACAGCATGAAACCACACGAGGCACATTCCAGGGACAAGTTCACTCTGTGACCTTAACTCTATATTCACAGGACTCCAGAAGTGATGACCCTGCATGGGACCTCCCTTTATATACCTGAGTGATCAGGTAAGGAGTGTCTCCCACAAGTTCACCCGCTGTGGTCAAGGTGTGCATCTAAGTTGAGTGCATACAGTAATACAGTGGTGTTACATTGTACTTACAAACATGACACTTCCCACATGGCACTGGATCTGCACTCCAGTCTCAGCTGTCCTGTCATGCCTCTATTCATTTGACTATGAACTAAACTATGAACTATGAACTATTTGACTATGAAATAAACTTAAAACTAGAAGACAAAAACACTCACCGGCTATTCACCAATTAGTTGTTTCCCTTGAGCTGATGTCACTCTGACGTCACACTTTTGATTTTTGCCTGTGTTGAGTCGCTCCCGCCGCCTTCTGCTGTGCTCGGCCTCAGCTCGGGTCCGCCACCTCTAGTCTCTCTCCCGAACTCTCGCTCTCTCTCCCGAACTCTCGGTCTCTCTCCCGAACTCTCGTTCTCTCTCCCAAACTCATGGTCTCTCTCCCGAACTCTCGGTCTCTCTCCTGAACTCTCAATCTCTCTCCCGAACTCATGGTCTCTCTCCCGAACTCTCTGTCTCTCTCCTGAACTCTCGGTCTCTCTCCCGAAATCATGGTCTCTCTCCCGAACTCTCGGTCTCTCTCCTGAACTCATAGTCTCTCTCCCGAACTCTCGGTCTCTCTCCCGAACTCATGGTCTCTCTCCCGAACTCTCGGTCTCTCTCCTGAACTCTCGGTCTCTCTCCCAAACTCATGGTCTCTCTCCCGAACTCTCGGTCTCTCTCCCGAACTCATGGTCTCTCTCCCGAACTCTCGCTCTCTCTCCCGAACTCTCGGTCTCTCTCCCGAACTCTCGGTCTCTCTCCCAAACTCTCGCTCTCTCTCCCGAACTCTCGGTCTCTCTCCTGAACTCTCGATCTCTCTCCCGAACTCTCGGTCTCTCTCCCGAACTCTCGGTCTCTCTCCCGAACTCATGGTCTCTCTCCCGAACTCTCGGTCTCTCTCCCGAACTCATAGTCTCTCTCCCGAACTCTCGCTCTCTCTCCCGAACTCTCGGTCTCTCTCCTGAACTCTCGGTCTCTCTCCCAAACTCATGGTCTCTCTCCCGAACTCTCGGTCTCTCTCCCGAACTCATGGTCTCTCTCCCGAACTCTCGCTCTCTCTCCCGAACTCTCGATCTCTCTCCTGAACTCTCGGTCTCTCTCCCGAACTCTCGGTCTCTCTCCCGAACTCTCGGTCTCTCTCCCAAACTCTCGGTCTCTCTTCCAAACTCTCGGTCTCTCTCTCCCTCCCACCCCGCCCCCCCTCTCTCCCCACTGAACTCTCTCTCTCTCTCTCTCTTCCCTGAACACTCTCTCCCGAAAACTCTCTCCCGAAAACTCTCTCTCGGTACGTCCCGCACAGCCGGCTCATTGGCTTTTCAACAGGAAAACTGCTTGTGCGCAGTATTTTGAGAAAAATGAAGGGGAAAAATGACATCAGTAGTGGGGAAAATGTTGGAATCAATTATTAAAGATGAAATAGCAGCGCATTTGGAAAGCAGTGACAGGATCGGTCCAAGTCAGCATGGATTTATGAAAGAGAAATCATGCTTGACAAATCTAGAATTTTTTGAGGATGTAACTAGTAGAGTGGACAAGGGAGAACCAGTGGATGAGGTGTATTTGGACTTTCAAAAGGTTTTTGACAAGGTCCCACACAAGAGATTGGTGTGCAAAATCAAAGCGCATGGGATTGGGGGTAATGTACTGACGTGGATCGAGAACTGGTTGGCAGACAGGAAGCAGAGAGTCGGGATAAACGGATCCTTTTCAGAATGGTAGGCAGTGACTAGTGGAGTGCCGCAGGGTTCAGTGCTGGGACCCCAGCTCTTTACAATATACATTAATGATTTAGATGAAGGAATTGAGTGTAATATCTCCAAATTTGCAGATGACACTAAACTGGGTGGCGGTGTGAGCTGTGAGGAGGATGCTAAGAGGCTGCAGGGTGACTTGGACAGGCGAGGTGAGTGGGCAAATGCATGGCAGATGCAGTATAATGTGGATAAATGTGAGGTTATCCACTTTGGGGGCAAAAACACGAAGGCAGAATATTATCTGAATCGCGGCAGATTAGGAAAAGGGGAGGTGCAACGAGACCTGGGTGTCATGGTTCATCAGTCATTGAAAGTGGGCATGCAGGTACAGCAGGCGGTGAAGAAGGCAAATGGCATGTTGGCCTTCATAGCTAGGGGATTTGAGTACAGGAGCAGGGAGGTCTTACTACAGTTGTACAGGGCCTTGGTGAGGCCTCACCTGGAATATTATTTTCAGTTTTGGTCTCCTAATCTGAGGAAGGACGTTCTTGCTATTGAGGGAGTGGTGCGAAGGTTCACCAGACTGATTCCTGGGATGTCGGGACTGACATATGAGTAGAGACTGGATCAACTGTGCCTTGAAACACTGGAGTTTGGAAGGATGAGAGGGCATCTCATAGATTAGAAAACATAGAAACATAGAAAATAGGTGTAGGAGCAGGCCATTCAGCCCTTCTAGACTGCACCGCCATTCAATGAGTTCATGGCAACTTCAGTACCCCCTTCCTACTTTCACACCATACCCCTTGATCCCCCGAGTAGTAAGGACTTCATCTAACTCCCTTTTGAATATATTTAGTGAATTGGCCTCAACTACTTTCTGTGGTAGAGAATTCCACAGGTTCACCACTCTCTGGGTGAAGAAGTTTCTCCTTATCTCGGTCCTAAATGGCTTACCCCTTATCCTTAGACTGTGACCTCTGGTTCTGGACTTCCCCAACATTGGGAACATTCTTCCTGCATCCAACCTGTCCAAACCCGTCAGATTTTTAAACGTTTCTATGAGGTCCCCTCTCACTCTTCTGAACTCCAGTGAATACAAGCCCAGTTGATCCAGTCTTTCTTGATAGGTCAGTCCCACCATCCCGGGAATCAGTCTGGTGAATCTTCGCTGCACTCCCTCAATAGCAAGAATGTCCTTCCTCAAGTTAGGAGACCAAAACTGTACACAATACTTCAGGTGTGGCCTCACCAAGGCCCTGTACAACTGTAGCAATACCTCCCTGCCCCTGTATTCAAATCCCCTCGCTATGAAGGCCAACATGCCATTTGCTTTCTTAACCGCCTGCTGTACCTGCATGCCAACCTTCAATGACTGATGTACCATGACACCCAGGTCTCGTTGCACCTTCCCTTTTCCTAATCTGTCACCATTCAGATAATAGTCTGTCTCTCTGTTTTTACCACCAAAGTGGATAACCTCACATTTATCCACATTATACTTCATCTGCCACGCATTTGCCCACTCACCTAACCTATCCAAGTCACTCTGCAGCCTCATAGCATCCTCCTCGCAGCTCACACTGCCACCCAACTTAGTGTCATCCGCAAATTTGGAGATACTACATTTAATCCCCTCGTCTAAATCATTAATGTACAATGTAAACAACTGGGGCCGCAGCACAGAACCCTGCGGTACCCCACTAGTCACTGCCTGCCATTCCGAAAAGTACCCATTTACTCCTACTCTTTGCTTCCTGTCTGACAACCAGTTCTCAATCCACGTCAGCACACTACCCCCAATCCCATGTGCTTTAACTTTGCACATTAATCTCCTGTGTGGGACCTTGTCGAAAGCCTTCTGAAAGTCCAAATATATCACATCAACTGGTACTCCTTTGTCCACTTTATTGGAAACATCCTCAAAAAATTCCAGAAGATTTGTCAAGCATGATCTCCCTTTCACAAATCCATGCTGACTTGGATCTATCATGTCACCATTTTCCAAATGCGCTGCTATGACATCCTTAATAATTGATTCCATCATTTTACCCACTACTGAGGTCAGGCTGACCGGTCTATAATTCCCTGCTTTCTCTCTCCCTCCTTTTTTAAAAAGTGGGGTTACATTGGCTATCCTCCACTCGATAGGAACTGATCCAGAGTCAATGGAATGTTGGAAAATGACTGTCAATGCATCCGCTATTTCCAAGGCCACCTCCTTAAGTACTCTGGGATGCAGTCCATCAGGCCCTGGGGATTTATCGGCCTTCAATCCCATCAATTTCCCCAACACAATTTCCCGACTAATAAAGATTTCCCTCAGTTCCTCCTCCTTACTAGACCCTCTGACCACTTTTATATCCGGAAGGTTGTTTGTGTCCTCCTTAGTGAATACTGAACCAAAGTACTTGTTCAATTGGTCTGCCATTTCTTTGTTCCCCGTTATGACTTCCCCTGATTCTGACTGCAGGGGACCTACGTTTGTCTTTACTAACCTTTTTCTCTTTACATACCTATAGAAACTTTTGCAATCCGCCTTAATGTTCCCTGCAAGCTTCTTCTCGTACTCCATTTTCCCTGCCCTAATCAAACCCTTTGTCCTCCTCTGCTGAGTTCTAAATTTCTCCCAGTCCCCAGGTTCGCTGCTATTTCTGGCCAATTTGTATGCCATTTCCTTGGCTTTAATACTATCCCTGATTTCCCTAGATAGCCACGGTTGAGCCACCTTCCCTTTTTTATTTTTACGCCAGACAGGAATGTACAATTGTTGTAATTCATCCATGCGGTCTCTAAATGTCTGCCATTGCCCATCCACAGTCAACCCCTTAAGTATCATTAGCCAATCTATCTTAGCCAATTCATGCCTCATACCTTCAAAGTTACCCTTCTTTAAGTTCTGGACCATGGTCTCTGAATTAACTGTTTCATTCTCCATCCTAATGCAGAATTCCACCATATTATGGTCACTCTTCCCCAAGGGGCCTCGCACAATAAGATTGCTAATTAATCCTCTCTCATTACACAACACCCAGTATAAGATGGCCTCCCCCCTAGTTGGTTCCTCGACATATTGGTCTAGAAAACCATCCCTTATGCACTCCAGGAAATCTTCCTCCATCGTATTGCTTCCAGTTTGGCTGGCCCAATCTATGTGCATATTAAAGTCACCCATTATAACTGCTGCACCTTTATTGCATGCACTCCTAATTTCCTGTTTGATGCCCTCCCCAACATCACTACTACTGTTTGGAGGTCTGTACACAACTCCCACTAACGCTTTTTGCCCTTTAGTGTTCTGCAGCTCTACCCATATAGATTCCACATCATCCAAGCTAATGTCTTTCCTAACTATTGCATTAATCTCCTCTTTAACCAGCAATGCTACCCCACCTCCTTTTCCTTTTATTCTATCCTTCCTGAATGTTGAATACCCCTGGATGTTGAGTTCCCAGCCCTGATCATCCTGGAGCCACGTCTGCGTAATCCCAATCACATCATATTTGTTAACATCTATTTGCACAGTTAATTCATCCACCTTATTGCGGATACTCCTTGCATTAAGACACAAAGCCTTCAGGCTTGCTTTTTTAACACCCTTTGTCCTTCTAGAATTTTGCTGTACAGTGGCCCATTTTGTTCTTTGCCTTGGGTTTCTCTGCCCTCCACTTTTCCTCATCTCCTTTCTGTCTTTTGCTTTTGCCTCATTTTTGTTTCCCTCTGTCTCCCTGCATTGGTTCCCATCCCCCTGCAATATTAGTTTAACTCCTCCCCAACAGCACTAGCAAACACTCCCCCTAGGACATTGGTTCCGGTCCTGCCCAGGTGCAGACCGTCCGGTTTGTACTGGTCCCACCTCCCCCAGAACCGGTTCCAATGCCCCAAGAATTTGAATCCCTCCCTGCTGCACCACTGCTCAAGCCATGTATTCATCTCCGCTATCCTGCGATTCCTACTCTGACTAGCACGTGGCACTGGTAGCAAAGATTACTACTTTTGAGGTCCTACTTTTTAATTTAGCTCCTAGCTCCTTAAATTCTTTTCGTAGGACCTCATCCCTTTTTTTACCTATGTCGTTGGTACCAATGTGCACCACGACAACTGGCTGTTCTCCCTCCCATTTCAGAATGTCCTGCACCCGCTCCGAGACATCCTTGACCCTTGCACCAGGGAGGCAACATACCATCCTGGAGTCTCGGTTGCGTCCGCAGAAACGCCTATCTATTCCCCTCACCATCGAATCCCCTATCACTATCGCTCTCCCACTCTTTTTCCTGCCCTCCTGTGCAGCAGAGCCACCCACGGTGCCATGAACTTGGCTGCTGCTGCCCTCCCCTGATGAGTCATCCTCCCCAACAGTACCCAAAGCGGTGTATCTGTTTTGCAGGGGGATGACCACAGGGGACCCCTGCACTATCATTCTTGCACTGCTCTTCCTGCTGGTCTTCCATTCCCTATCTGGCTGTGGACCCTTCTCCTGCGGTAAGACCAACTCACTACACGTGATACTCACGTCATTCTCAGCATCGTGGATGCTCCAGAGTGAATCCACCCTCGGCTCCAATTCCGCAACGCGGACCGTCAAGAGCTCGAGGCAGATACACTTCCCACACACGTAGCGCCCAGGGACACCGGAAGTGTCCCCGAGTTCCCACATGGTACAGGAGGAGCATATCACATGGCCGAGCTCTCCTGCCATGTCTTAACCTTAGATACCCTTAAATTGGTAATAACAATGTTACAGTTCACTTACTGATATAAAAAATAAAAGAAAAGCTACTCACCAAACACCAGCCAATCACTTACCCCATTGGCTGTGACGTCACTTTTTGATTACTTTCTACTTCTATTTTGCTTTCTCTCCCGCTGGGCCTTTTATAGGCTGCTCCCCTCTCACCCACTGCCGCTGGCTCTCGATCTCCCGCTGGGCCTTTTATAGGCTGCTCCCCTCTCACCCACTGCCGCTGGCTCTCGATCTCCCGCTGGGCCTTTATAGGCTGCTCCCCTCTCACCAACTGCTGCTGGCTCTCGATCTCCCGCTGGGCTTTTTATAGGCTGCTCCCCTCTCACCCACTGCCGCTGGCTCTCGATCTCCCGCTGGGCCTTTTATAGGCTGCTCCCCTCTCACCCACTGCCGCTGGCTCTCGATCTCCCGCTGGGCCTTTTATAGGCTGCTCCCCTCTCACCCACTGCCGCTGGCTCTCGATCTCCCGCTGGGCTTTTGACAGGTCGCTCCCCTCTCACCAACTGCTGCTGGCTCTCGATCTCCCGCTGGGCCTTTATAGGTCGCTCCCCTCTCACCAACTGCCGCTGGCTCTCGATCTCCCGCTGGGCTTTTATAGGTCGCTCCCCTCTCACCCACTGCCGCTGGCTCTCGATCTCCCGCTGGGCCTTTTATAGGCTGCTCCCGCGTCTCACCAACTGCCGCTGGCTCTCGATCTCCCGCTGGGCCTTTTATAGGCTGCTCCCGCGTCTCACCAACTGCCGCTGGCTCTCGATCTCCCGCTGGGCCTTTTATCGGCTGCTCCCCTCTCACCAACTGCCGCTGGCTCTCGATCTCCCGCTGGGCCTTTTATAGGCCGCTCCGACACTACTCCCCTCTCACCAACTGCCGCTGGCTCTCGATCTCCCGCTGGGCTTTTATAGGTTGCTCCCCTCTCACCAACTGCCGCTCTGACGGGACGGGACAGGTTAGATGCGGGAAGAATGTTCGCGATGATGGGGAAGTCCAGAACCAGTGGACACAGTCTTAGGATAAGGGGTAGGCCATTTAGGACCGAGATGAGGAGAAACTTCTTTACTCAGAGAGTTGTTAACCTGTGGAATTCCATACCGCAGGGAGTTGTTGATGCCAGTTCATTGGATATATGCAAGAGGGAGTTAGATATGGCCCTTACGGCAAAGGGAATCAAGGGGTATGGAGAGAAAGCAGGAAAGGGGTACTGAGGTGAATGATCAGCCATGAACTTATTGAATGGTGGTGCAGGCTCGAAGGGCCGCATGGCCTACTCCTGCACCTATTTTCTATGTTTCTATGTTTCTAATATTGGCCATAGATACAAGCTTAAATTTCAGAGATTTAGAACAGAGGGCAGAAGAAGCTTTTTCACACACAGAGTTGCGAAGCTGTGGGATTCACTCCCAGGGTTAGAGATTGAGGCAGAAACTGTGTACACATTGAATATTAGATTGGATTGGATAGGGTGGATAAAGAGATGGGAACAGGCCGGGTGAATAAGTCCATTTGAAAGTTTGACCCGAAACACCCTGCTCCCCCCTTTGGCCATGACAGTGCCGGGAAGCCACTTGGGACCTTGTCCATAATTCAATACAAATACAGGATCATTGATTTCAATCTCACGTGACACATTTGCGCTGTTATGGTATGTACTTTGTTGAAGCCGCCTGCTCTCTACTTGTTCATGTAGATCAGGGTGAACTAACGTGATGCCTTGTCTCAAGTGCTCTTTTCATGAGCAGTTCAGCAGGTGGGATCCCAGGAGTGAGTGGGGTCTCGTGCGGTAGCTAAGCAGGACTCGGGATAGGCGAGTCTGCAGTGAGCCTTCAGTTACCCTCTTCAAGCCTTGCTTGATGGTTTGCACTGCTCTCTCTGCCTGACCATTGGACACTGGTTGAAACAGAGCAGATGTGACATGTTTGATTCCGTTACGGGTCATGAATTCTTTGAACTCAGCACCGGTAAAACATGGCCCGTTGTCGCTCACCAGGACATCAGGTAGGCCGTGAGTGGCAAACATGGCCCGCAGGCTTTCAGTAGTGGCAGCGGACATGCTAGCCGACATTATCTCACATTCAATCCACTTGGAGTACGCGTCTACAACCACAAGGAACATTTTACCCAAGAACGTGCATAGTCGACGTGTACCATGGTTTGGAGGGCCAAGACCATAAACTTAGTGGCGCCTCCCTGGGTACATTGCTTAACTGCGAGCATGTATTACATCTGTGAACGCAGGACTCTAAGTCCGCATCGATACCGGGCTACCACACGTGGGATCTGGCTATCGCTTTCATCATTACGATGCCTGGGTGGGTACTGTGGAGGTCATTGATGAAGGTGTCTCTGCCCTTCTTGGGAAAACGATTGCCCCACAGAAGGCAGTCTGCTTGTATAGACATTTCATCTTTGCGCCGCTGGAACGGCTTTATCTCTTCCTGCATTTCCACTGGGACACTGGACCAGCTCCCGTGAAGCACACAGCTTTTGACTAGGGATAATAAGGGGTCCTGGCTCATCCAGGTTTTGATCTGCCGGGCAGTGACGGGTGATTGCTCACTCTCAAATGCTTCCATAAACATGGTTAAATCTGCGGGCTACACCATTTCCACCCTCGTGGTAGGCAATGGCAGCCTACTGAGAGCATCGGCGCAGTTTTCTGTGCCTGGCCTGTGGCGGATGGCGTAGTTATATGTGGACAGCGTGATCGCCCATCTCTGGATGTGGGCCGATGTGTTGGTATTTATCCTTTTACTCTCGGAAAACAGGGCTATTAGTGGCTTATGGTCAGTTTCCAATTCGAATTTTAGCCTAAACAGGTATTAATGCAATTTCTTTACCCCATAGACATACGCTAACGCTTCTTTCTCAAATCATGCTGTAGGCTCTCTCAGCCTTAGACAGACTCCTAGATGCATAAGCAACCGGTTGCAGTTTCCCGAATTCATTAGCTTGTTGCAATACACACCCAATGCCATATGACGACGCCATCACATGCTAGTACTAAACGCTTACATGGAATCGATATGGGTGGAGCTACGGAATACCAAGGGGCAGAAAACGCTAGTGGGAGTTGTGTACAGACCACCAAACAGTAGTAGTGAGGTTGGGGACAGCATGAAACAAGAAATTAGGGATGCGTGCAATAAAGGTACAGCAGTTAGCATGGGCGACTTTAATCTACATGTTGATTGGGCTAACCAAACTGGTAGCAATGCGGTGGAGGAGGATTTCCTGGAGTGTATTAGGGATGATTTTCTAGACCAATATGTTGAGGAGCCAACTAGAGGGCTGGCCATCCTAGATTGGCTGTGTAATGAGAAAGAACTAATTAGCAATCTTGTTGTGCGAGGGCCCTTGGGGAAGAGTGACCATAATATGGTAGAATTCTTTATTAAGATGGAGAGTGACACAGTTAATTCAGAGACTAGGGTCCTGAACTTAAGGAAAGGTAACTTCGACGGTATGAGATGTGAATTGGCTAGAATAGACTGGCGAATGATACTTAAAGGGTTGACGATGGATAGGCAATGGCAAACATTTAAAGATCACATGAATGAACTTCAACAATTGTACATCCCTGTCCGGAGTAAAAATAAAACAGGGAAGGTGGGTCAACCGTGGCTAACAAGGGAAATTAAGGATAGTGTTAAATCCAAGGAAGAGGCATATAAATTGGCCAGAAAAAGCAGCAAACCTGAGGACTGGGAGAAATTTAGAATTCAGCAGAGGAGGACAAAGGTTTTAATTAGGAGGGGGAAAAGAGAGTATGAGAGGAAGCTTGCTGGAAACATAAAAATTGACTGCAAAAGCTTCTATAGATATGTGAAGAGAAAAAGATCAGTGAAGACAAACGAAGGTCCCTTGCAGTCAGATTCAGGTGAATTTATAACGGGGAACTAAGAAATGGCGGACCAGTTAAACAAATACTTTGGTTCTGTCTTCACGAAGGAAGACAAATAATCTTCCAGAAATACTAAGGGACCGAGGGTCTAGTGAGAAGGAGGAACTGAAGGAAATTCTTATTAGGCAGGAAATTGTGTTAGCGAAATTGATGGGATTGAAGGCCGATAAATCCCCGGGGCCTGATAGGCTGCATCCCAGAGTACTTAAGGAAGTAGCCCTAGAAATAGTGGATGCATTGGTGATCATTTTCCAACAGTCTATCGACTCTTGATCGGTTCCTATGGACTGGAGGGTAGGTAATATAACACCACTTTTTCAGAAAGGAGGGAGAGAGAAGGCTGGTAATTATTGACCGGTTAGCCTGACATCAGTAGTGGGGAAAAATGTTGGAATCAATTATTACAGATGAAATAGCAGCACATTTGGAAAGCAGTGACGGGATTGGTCCAAGTCAGCATGGATTTAAGAAAGGGAAATCCTGCTTGACAAATCTTCTAGAATTTTTTGAGGATGTAACTGGTAGAGTGGACAAGGGAGAACCAGTGGATGTGATGTATTTGGACTTTCAAAAGGCTTTTGACAAGGTTTCACACAAGAGATCGTTGTGCAAAATTAAAGCACATGGTATTGGGGTAATGTACTGACGTGGATAGAGAACTGGTTGGCAGACAGGAAGCAGAGAGTCAGGATAAATGGGTCCTTTTCAGAATGGCAGGCAGTGACTAGTGGGGTGCCGCAGGGCTCAGTGATGGGTCCCCAGCTATTTACAATATATATTAATGATTTAGATGAGGGAATTGAGTGTAATATCTCCAAGTTTGCAGATGACACTAAGCTGGGTGGCGGTGTGAGCTGTGAGGAGGACGCTAAAAGGCTGCAGGGTGACTTGGACAGGTTAGGTGAGTGGGCAAACGCGTGGCAGATGCAGTATAATGTGGATAAATGTGAGATTATCCACTTTGGTGGTAAAAACACAAAGGCAGAATATTATTGAATGGCGGCAGATTAGGAAAAGAGGAGGTCCAACGAGACCTGGGTGTCATAGTACATCAGTCACTGAAAGTGGGCATGCTGAAACAGCAGGCGGTGAAGCAGGCAAATGGCATGTTGGCCTTCATAGCTAGGGGATTTGAGTATAGGAGCAGGAAGGTCTTACTGCAGTTATACAGGGCCTTAGTGAGGCCTCACCTGGAATATTGTGTTCAGTTTTGGTCTCCTAATCTGAGGAAGGACGTTCTTGCTATTGAGGGAGTGCAGCGAAGGTTCACCAGACTGATTCCCGGGATGGCAGGACTGACATATGAGGAGAGACTTGATCGACTGGGCCTGTATTCACTGGAGTTTAGAAGGATGAGAGGGGATCTCATAGAAACATATAAAATTCTGACGGTACTGGACAGGTTAGAATGTTCCCGATGATGGGGAAGTCCAGAACCAGGGGATATAGTCTAAGGATAAGGGGTAAGCCATTTAGGACTGAGATGAGGAGTAACTTCTTTACTCAGAGAGTTGTTAACCTGTGGAATTCCCTACCGCAGAGAGTTGTTGATGCCAGTTCATTGGATATATTCAAGAGGGAGTTAGATATGGCCCTTACAGCTAAAGGGATCAAGGGGTATGGAGAGAAAGCAGGAAAGGGGTACTGAGGTGATTGATCAGCCATGATCTTATTGAATGGTGGTGCAGGCTCGAAGGGCCGCATGGCCTACTCCTGCACCTATTTTCTATGTTTCTATCATACAACACAAGCAATTTGTTTGAGCATTACAATTTTCTCGCTTTTACAAAGGCATTTTCTTGATTTTTGCCCCAAACCCATTCATCCCTTTTTCATAGTAAGATATGCAGTGGTTCTAACAGTGTGCTGAGACCCGGTAAGAAGTTACCAAACTAGTTCAGGTGTCCCAGAAACGACTGCAGCTCCGTCACGTTCTGTGGCCTCGGTGCATTCTCGATTGCCTCCGTCTTCGCGTTGGTGGGCCTGATGCCGTCCGCTGCAATCCTCCTTCTCAGGAACTCCACTTCAGGCACCAGGAAATCACACTTTGAGCGTTTTAAGCTGAGTCCCACACAGTTGAGTCGACTAAGAACCTCCTCCAGGTTCTGCAGATGCTCGACTGTGTTCCGACCTGTGACCAAGATGTCGTTCTGGAAGACCACGGTGTGCGGGACTGACTTCAGTAAGCTTTCCATGTTTCACTGGAATATCGCCGCCACTGTTCAAATTCCAAACGGGCATCTGTTATAAATAAAAAGACCTTTGTGCGTGTTGATGCAGGTGAAGGCCTTCGATGATTCCTCCAGTTTCTTCGTCATGTAGGCTGAAGTCAGATCCAGCTTCGTGAACGTCGTTCCTCCCGCCAGCTTTGCAAAGAGGTCGTCGGCCTTTGGTAGTGGGTATTGGTCCTGCAGGGAGAAACGATTGATAGTTACTTTGTAATCGCCACAGATTCTGATGGTGCCGTCTCCCTTGAGGACTAGGACAATAGGACTGGCCCACTCGCTGAACTCGATCGGTGAGATGATGCCCTCCCGTTGCAGCCGGTCTAGCTCGATCTCTACCCTTTCTCTCATCATGTACGGTACTGCTCTCGCCTTGTGATGGATGGGTTGCGCCCCCAGAATTAGGTGGATCTTCACTTTTGCTCCTTGGAATTTCCCAATGCCTGGTTCGAACAGTGAAGGGAACTTATTTAAGACCTGGGGACATGAACTGTCGTCAGCGGGCGATAGCGCTCGGACGTCGTCCCAGTTTCAATGCATCTTTCCCAGCCAGCTCCTGCTGAGCAGCATGGGACCATCGCCTGGTACCAGCCAAAGTGGTAGCTTGTGCACCGCTCCATCATAGGAGACCTTTATGGTAGCACTGCCGATTATGGGAATCAGTTCTTTCGTGTAAGTTCTTAGTTTCGTACGAATTGGAGTTAAGACTGGCCTTGAGGCCTTATTGCACCACAATCTTTCGAAAGTCTTTTTGCCCATGATGGACTGGCTTGCGCCTGTGTCCAGTTCCATTGACACCGGAAGTCCATTTAGTTCAACATTCAGCATTATCGGGGGACAATTCGTGTTGAATGTGTGAACCCCATGTATCTCTGCCTCCTCTTTCTGAGGCTCTGGTTCGTCGTGATCCTCCGTGGATCTGTCCTCCGCTGCAACATGGTGGTTTGCAGGTTTAATAGAGAATTGGATAGAGAATTGGCTGGCTAACAGAAAGCAGAGAGTCGGGATAAATGAGTCCTTTTCGGGTTGGAAATCGGTGGTTAGTGGTGTGCCACAGTGATCGGTGCTGGGACCACAACTGTTTACAATATACATAGATGACCTGGAAGAGGGGACAGAGTGTAGTGTAACAAAATTTGCAGATGACACAAAGATTAGTGGGAAAGCAGGTTGTGTAGAGGACACAGAAAGGCTGCAAAGAGATTTAGATAGGTTAAGCGAATGGGCTAAGGTTTGGCAGATGGAATACAATGTAGGAAAGTGTGAGGTCATCCACCTTGGCAAAAAAAATAGTAAAAGGGAATATTATTTGAATGGGGAGAAATTACAACATGCTGCGGTACAGAGGGATCTGGGGGTCCTTGTGCATGAATCCCAAAAAGTTAGTTTGCAGGTGCAGCAGATAATCAGGAAGGCGAATGGAATGTTAGCCTTCATTGCGAGAGGGATGGAGTACAAAAGCAGGGAGGTCCTGCTGCAACTGTATAGGGTATTGGTGAGGCCGCACCTGGAGTACTGCCTGCAGTTTTGGTCACCTTACTTAAGGAAGGATATACTAGCTTTGGAGGGGGTACAGAGACGATTCACTCGGCTGATTCCGGAGATGAGGGGGTTACCTTATGATGATAGATTGAGTAGACTGGGTCTTTACTCGTTGGAGTTCAGAAGGATGAGGGGTGATCTTATAGAAACATTTAAAATAATGAAAGGGATAGACAAGATAGAGGCAGAGAGGTTGTTTCCACTGGTAGGGGAGACTAGAACTAGGGGGCACAGCCTCAAAATATGGGGGAGCCAATTTAAAACCGAGTTGAGAAGGAATTTCTTCTCCCAGAGGGTTGTGAATCTGTGGAATTCTCTGCCCAAGGAAGCAGTTGAGGCTAGCTCATTGAATGTATTCAAGTCACAGATAGATAGATTTTTAACCAATAAGGGAATTAAGGGTTACAGGGAGCGGGCGGGTAAGTGGAGCTGAGTCCACGGCCAGATCAGCCATGATCTTGTTGAATAGCGGAGCAGGCTCGAGGGGCTAGATGGCCTACTCCTCTTCCTAATTCTTATGTTCTTATGTTCTTAACAGGATTAGCAGCTCACCTGCACATACTTTGGAGGTGTCCCATTGTTCCACAGCCCTTGCAAACATACACTTTGAATTGGCATGAATGGAAACAATGATCACCCCCGCAGTGCCAATAAGATGTTAATGGCCTTGCATTCATCACCCTTGATGGTGGACTCTGAGACATCTGTGGACGTGCAGCTGCAGGTATGTGTGACCTATCCTGTACGCTGCAATTCAAAAACAACATCACTTTGTTCACAGTACTTGTAGCAGCACTTATGTGCTGAGAGATTTGCTTAGTATTGTCACTAACGCCTGGGCTATCGCTATGGCCTTACTCAACTTTGGGATCTCTACAGTCAAAAGTTTGAGAAGTATGGTTTCGTGGTCATTGCCAAGTACAAAAAAGTCTCTGAGCATGTGCTCCAAATGTCCTTGAAATTCGCAATGTCCTGCAAGGCGTCTTAGCTCGGCGACATTACTCACCACTTCCTGGCCTCCAAACCTTTTGTAGGTGTCGAACCGATACCTCACCATCAGAACGCTTTCCTTCGGGTTCAAATGCTCTCGGACCAGTGTGCACAAATCATCGTACGATCTCTCCGTGTGTTTTGCTGGAGTGAGCAGATTCTTCATGAGGCCATACGTTGGTGCCCCACAGACGGTGAGGAGGATCGCCCTTCGTTTGGCAGCGCTCTCTTCCCCATCTAGCTCATTGGCCACGAAGTATTGGTCGAGTCACTCCACAAAAGTTTCCCAATCATCTCCCTCCAAGAATTTCTCCAGGATGCACACTGTTCTCTGCATCTTTGGGCTCGCTATCTGAATCTCATCGCCAGTTGTTATGTATGGAGAAAGAGTCAGACTGAACACTGTGAGCTCAAAGTAAAGTGTGACCGTAGTCTTTTATTGCAGGTCTCCAGAGTGCCTCTCCAACCTGTGAGGCCTCCTTAAATACCTGTGCTCCCAAGGGATTATGGGGTCCCTTGGGACTCCAGGGGATGAGCCCTCTGGTGGCTGTACAGAGTAAATACAAGTTTACATATATAACAGTAATAGCAGCGTATTTGGAAAGCAGTGACAGGATCAGTCCAAGTCTGCATGGATTTATGAAAGGGAAATCATGCTTGACAAATCTTCTAGAATTTTTTGAGGATGTAACTAGTAGAGTGGACAAGGGAGAAGCAGTGGATGTGGTATATTTGGACTTTCAAAAGGCCTTTGACAAAGTCCCACACAAGAGATTAGTGTGCAAAATTAAAGCACATGGTATTGGGGATAATGTATTGACGTGGATAGAGAACTGGTTGGCAGACAGGAAGCAAAGAGTAGGAGTAAACGGGTACTTTTCAGAATGGCAGGCAGTGACTAGTGGGGTACCGCAAGGTTCAGTGCTGGGACCCCAGCTATTTATAATGTACAATATACATTAATGATTTCGACACAGGAATTGAATGTAATATCTCCAAGTTTGCAGATGGCACAAAGCTGGGTGGCAGTGTGAGATGTGAGGTGGATGCTAAGAGTCTGCAGAATGACTTGGACAAATGCATGACAGATGCAGTATAATGTAGATAAATGTGAGGTTATCCACCTTGATGGCAAAAACAGGAAGGCAGAATATTATCTGAATGGTGACAGATTAAGAAAAGGGGATGTGCAACGAGACCTGGGTGTCATGTACATTAGTCATTGAAAGTTGGCATGCAGGTACAGCAGGTGGTGAAGAAGGCAAATGGCATGTTGGCCTTCATAGCTAGGGGATTTGAGTATAGGAACATGGAGGTCTTACTGCAGTTGTACAGGGACTTGGTGAGGCCACACCTTGAATATTGTGTACGGTTTTGGTCTCCTAATCTGAGGAAGGACATTCTTGCTATTGAGGGAGTGCAGCGAAGATTCACCAGACTGATTCCCGGGATGGCAGTGTAAAGTCCTTACACAATATCACAAATTCACACGAGGCACATTCTATGGACAAGGTCACTCTGTGACCTACACCTTTATTCAAAGGACCAAGAAGTGATGACCCTGCGTGGGACCTCCCTTTATATTCCTGGATGACCAGGTGAGGAGTGTCTCCCACAAGTTCACCCCCTGTGGTCAATGTGTGCATTTCTCAAGTATATACAGTATTGCAGTGTTGTTACATGAAGGTTACATACATGATATCACCTCCCCCCAACATCTTATTGGGATCACAGGTTAAGTCTTTTGTGTGGTCTGCGCTCCCTCGTGGAGCGCCGCAGTTGGGGCTCTGGTTGTTGAGCCTTGGCCTGCGTGTCTGTCACCTGTGGTGATTCCGGCCTGTCCAGGCTGACCGCAGGGAGTGTGCATGCTGCTGAATGTTCTTGTTGCTCATTCATTGGCGGTGGTGCGAATACCATCTCATGATCTTCCTCAGGATCCTCAGAGTCCATGCTGAACCTTTTTTTTAAAACTTGATCCAGATGCTTGCAGCATATCTGCCCACTGTTAAGTTTAACCACGATGACCCTATTCCCCTCTTTGTCTATTACAGTACCTTCAAGCCATTTGGGCCCCAAAGCGTGATTGAGAACAAATACGGGGTCACCAATTTCTATACATCTACCCCTTGAATTACGGTCATGGTACTCATTTTGGGACTGGCGCTTGCCTTCAACAATGTCGGACAAGATCGGATGAATGAGGGACAGCCGAGTTTTGAGTGTACATTTCATAAGGAGCTTCGCGGGTGGGACCCCCACGAGCGAGTGCGGTCGGGACCTATAGGCCAGCAGGAGGCGCGATAGGCGGCATTGAAGGGAGGGATCTTGAATCCTGAGTATGCCTTGTTTTATGATTTGGACCGCACGTTCCGCCTGGCCATTGGAGGCCGGCTTGAACGGTGCTCTCCTGACATGGTTGATGCCATTACCCGACATGAACTCCCGGAATTCGTAGCTTGTGAAACACGGGCCATTATCGCTAACAAGGATGTCTGGCAAACCGTGGGTCACAAAGACCGCACGCAGATTCTCCACAGTCGTGGATGTCATGCACGAATTCAAAATGATGCCTCGATCCACTTTGAGTATGCATCAACCACGATGAGAAACATTTTCCCCATGAATGCACCCGCGTAGTCTACATGAATACGTGACCATGGCCTGGTGGGTCAGGGCCACGGGCTGAGCGGGGCCTCCCTGCGAGCATTTCCCAGCTGAGCAGATGTCGTGCACCTGCGAACAGTGTTCCAGGTCTGAATCAATTCCCGGCCACCAAACGCGGGACTGGGCAATGGCCTTCATCAGCATGATGCCTGGGTGCTCGCTATGGAGTTCCCTGATGAAAGCTTCCCTGTCCCTCTGGGGCATGACTACCCGGCTGCCCCATAGTAAGCAGTCAGCATGGATGGAGAGCTCATCCAACCGCCTGTGAAACGGTCTGACCTCCTCGGGGCATGCTCCGTGTGCAGGCACCCAATCCCCAGTCAGGACACATTTCTTAATCAGGGATAGGAGGGGATCTCTGTTGGTCCAGATTTTGATCTGGCGGGCCGTGATGGGGGAGCCTGTGCTGTCAAAGGCATCAACGGCCATGACCATCTCAGTGCTTTGCTCCACTGTCCCCTCAGTGGTGGCCAGTGGAAGCCTGCTGAGCAAGTCAGCGCAATTTTCTGTGCCCGGCCGGTGCAGTCATAAGCAACCAGCGTGAGGGCCCATCGCTGTATGCGAGCTGACGCATTGGTATCGACAGCCTTGCTGTCTGACAACAGGGATGTTAATGGCTTGTGGTCCATTTCTAATTAGAACCTCTTGCCAAAAAGGTACTGGTGCATCTTTTTCATCCCATAGACACACGCAAGTACTTCCTTCTCAACCATCCCATATCCACGTTCTGTTTAAGAGAGCGACTTGGAGGCATAAGCCACAGGTTGGAGTTGCCCCTCAGCATTGTACTGCTGCAACATGCACCCAAGCCCATAGGATGATGCGTCACATGTCAGAACCAATTTCTTACAGGGGTTGTACAAGGTCAACAACTTATTTGAACAGAGTAGGTTACGCGCCCGATTGAAAGCCCGTTCTTGATAGTCCCCCCAAAACCAATCGCAACCCTTATGCAGGAGCACCTGTAGCGGCTCCAACAATGTGCTTAAGTTCGGCAGAAAGTTCCCGAAATAGTTCAAGAATCCCAGAAATGAACGCAACTCTGATGTGATGCAGGGTCTGGGCGCTCATCGAATCGCCTGTTTTGGATTCGGTGGGCCGAATCCCATCTGCAGCAACCCTCCTGCCCAGAAGCTCGACTTCGGGAGCCAAAAAACACACTTAGGTTTCTTGAGTCACAGGCCTCCCTGGTCCAGTTGGCATAGCACCTCTTCCAGGTTGTGGAGATGTTCCTCGGTGTCCCGACCCGTGATGAGGATATCGTCCTGGAATACGATCGTTCCATGAATGGATTTGAGCAGGCTTTCCATGTTTCTTTGAAAGATCACGGCCGCTGATCGAATGCCAAATGGGCACCTGTTGTAAAAACAGTTCCTTGTGCGTGGTGATTGTGGTCAGTAGTTTGGATTCGTCGGCCAGTTCTTGGGTCATGTAGGCTGAAGTGAGGTCCAACTTGGTGAACAGCTTGCCGCCTGCCAGCGTGGCAAAAAGATCCTCCGCTCTCGGAAGCGGGTTATTGATCTTGTAGGGATACCCGGTTGATGGTGGCCTTGTAGTCGCCACAGATCCTGACCGAGCCATCCGCTTTTAGGACGGGAACGATGGGGCTCGCCCAGTCGGTGAATTTAACGGGCGAGATGATGCCCTCTCTCAGCAAACGGTCCAATTCGCTTTCAATTTTCTCCCGCATCACATACGGCACAGCTCTGGCTTTGTGGTGCATTGGTCTGGCGTCCGAGGTGATGTGAATCACTACTTTGGTACCTTTGAACGTCCCGGCGCCAGGTTGGAATAGTGACTCAAATTGCTGTAGGAGTTGTGAGCATGAACTTCGCGCCACAGATGACACTGTGTGCACATCCCCCCATTTCCAGTTCATCTCAGCTAACCAGCTCCTCCCCAACAGTGCGGGACCATTGCCAGGACAATCCAGAGCGGCAGTCGGTTCACTGATCCATTGTGTGTGACAGCTAACGTTGCACTGCCTAGCACTGGAATGATTTCTTTGGTGTACATTCGTAATTGAGTCTCAATGCGTTCTACTGGCTGCTGGTTTTGAGTGGCCATAGCTTTGAATTGTTGAACACTCATGAGTGACTGGCTGGCTCCCGTGTCCAGCTCCATGCATACCGGGATGCCGTTTAATAGGACCTTCATCATCATAGGTGGCATTTTGGTATATGAGCTGTGAATGTTTGCCATATGAACCCGCTGAACTTCAGCGTCCATTGATTTGCCCCATGCGTCATCCTGCCTCGCAGACCCCTCTTCTGGTCCATCTGCCTCGTAAATTAGCCTGGTCGCAGGCTTCCTGCACATTCTGGCTAAATGGCCACTGAGGTTACAATTTCTGCAGGCGAACTGTTGAAACCTGCAAGTCCTGGCAATATATCTGCACACACCTCCAGCATGAACTGAGATTCCCATTGTTGTGAACAAAAGAGCTGTTACCAGGCATTCCTCGCTGATTGTCCCTTTGACTGCTCTTGAGCACCCTGTTAGTGGGTGTAAATGGCCCCATCCCAGAACGCATTGTCCACTGGGGGGGCGTAAATGTCCGTTCAGCCTGCCAGTGTCTGTGTTGAAAACCTGTTCTGGGGTCTATTGCTGCCTGGGGTGTGTCGAACTGCCCTTGCCTGCCTGCTGGGCTCTGAGTCGCGTTTATGATATTGACCCCCGATCCATTGCCACGTTGGAGTCAGGGTTGCGCGCGTATATTATCTTGGTTTCCTCCTCTCCCGCCATAAAAGTCTGAGCCAGCAACGCTGCCACTTCCAAGGTCAAGTCCTTGGTTACGATTAACTTTCTGAAAATCCCGGCATGACCGATGCCCTCAATAAAGAAATCCCTTAACATCTCCCCCCTGCAGGCGTCTGTGAACTTAGAGGCTGGCCAAGCACCGGAGGTCTGCAACGAAGTCCGATATGCTCTGTCCTTCCCGATGTCGGTGGGTATAAAATCTGTGTCGGGCCATGTGTATGCTGCTCGCCGGTTTGAGGTGCTCACTGATTAGCTTGCCGAGCTCTTCAAAGGTTTTGTCCGCCGGCTTCTCGGGTGCGAGCAGGTCTTTCATGAGCACGTAAGTCTTAGATCCACCGCTGGTCAGTAGATGCGCTCTTCGCTTGTCGGCTGCTGCATCTCCCAGCCAGTCCTTCGTGACAAAGCTCTGCTGAAGCCTCTCAATGAAATCATCCAAACACAGTACCGTTCATCTGTGCTACCGGTAGCCATTCTCGTGGGTCGTTGATCTCCGTTTCTCATCACCACTGCTCTGTCCTTCCCGATGTCGGTGGGTATAAAATCTGTACCACAATACCACAAATCCACACGAGACACATTCTATGGACAAGGTCACTCTGTGACCTGCACATTTATTCACAGGACCAAGAAGTGATGACCCTGCGTGGGACCTTCCTTTATATACCTGGATGACCAGGTGAGGAGTGTCTCCCACAAGTTCACCCCCTGTGGTCAATGTGTGCATTTCTCAAGTATATACAGTATTGCATTGTTGTTACATAAAGGTAACATAAATGACAGGCAGGACTGATATATGAAGAAAGACTGGATCGACTAGACTTATATTCACTGGAATTTAGAAGAATGAGAGGGGATCTCAATAGAAACATATAAAATTCTGACGGGATTGGACAGGTTAGATGCAGGAAAAATGTTCCCGATGTTGGGGAGGTCCAGAACCAGGGGTCACAGTTTAAAGGTAAGGGGTAAGGGGTAGGACCGAGATGAGGAGAAACTTCTTCACACAGAGAGTGGTGAACCTGTGGAATTCTCTATCATAGAACGTTGTTGAGGCCAGTTCGTTAGATACATTCAAACGAGAGTTAGATGTGGTCCTTACGGCTAAAGGGATCAAGGGGTATGGAGAGAAAGCAGGAATGGGGTACTGTATTGTATAGGGTTAATCACATAAGAATTAGGAACAGGAGTAGGCCATCTAGCCCCTCGAGCCTGCTCCGCCATTCAACAAGATCATGGCTGATCTGACCGTGGACTCAACTCCACTTACCCGCCCGCTCCCCATAACCCTTAATTCCCTTATTGGTTAAAAATCTATCTATCTGTGACTTGAATACATTCAATGAGCTAGCCTCAACTGCTTTCTTGGGCAGAGAATTCCACAGATTCACAACCCTCTGGGAGAAGAAATTACTTCTCAACTCGGTTTTAAATTGGCTCCCCCGTATTTTGAGGCTGTGCCCCCTAGTTCTAGTCTCCCCTACCAGTGGAAACAACCTCTCTGCCTCTATCTTGTCTATCTCTTTCATTATTTTAAATGTTTCTATAAGATCACCCCTCATCCTTCTGAACTCCAACGAGTAAAGACCCAGTCTACTCAATCTATCATCATAAGGTAACCCCCTCATCTCCGGAATCAGCCGAGTGAATCGTCTCTGTACCCCCTTCAAAGCTAGTATATCCTTCCTTAAGTAAGGTGACCAAAACTGCAGGCAGTACTCCAGGTGCGGCCTCACCAATACCCTATACAGTTGCAGCAAGACCTCCCTGCTTTTGTACTCCATCCCTCTCGCAATGAAGACCAACATTCCATTCGCCTTCCTGATTACCTGCTGCACCTGCAAACTAACTTTTTTTGGGGATTCATGCACAAGGATCCAAAAGAGTTTCATGCACAAGGACCCCCAGGTCCCTCTGCACCTCAGCATGTTGTAATTTCTCCCCATTCAAATAATATTCCCTTTTACTGTTTTTTTTTCCCCCCAAGGTGGATGACCTCACATTTTCCGACATTGTATTCCATCTGCCAAACCTTAGCCCATTCGCTTAACCTATCTAAATCTCTGTGCAGCCTCTCTGTGTCCTCTACACAACCGACTTTCCCACTAATCTTTGTGTCATCTGCAAATTTTGTTACACTACACTCTGTCCCCTCTTCCAGGTCATCTATGTATATTGTGAACAGTTGTGGTCCCAGCACCGATCCCTGTGGCATACCACTAACCACCGATTTTCAACCCGAAAAAGGATTCATTTATCCTGACTCTCTGCTTTCTGTTAGCCAGCCAATTCTCTATCCATGCTAATACATTTCCTCTGACTCCACGTACCTTTATCTTCTGCAGTAACCTTTTGTGTGGCACCTTATCGAATGCCTTTTGAAAATCTAAATATATCACATCCATCAGTACACCTCTATCCACCATGCTTGTTATATCCTCAAAGAATTCCAGTAAATTAGTTAAACATGATTTCCCCTTCATGAATCAATGTTGCGTCTGCTTGATTGCACTATTCCTATCTAGATGTCCCGCTATTTCTTCCTTAATGATAGCTTCAAGCATTTCCCCCACTACAGATGTTAAACTAACCGGCCTATAGTTACCTGCCTTTTGTCTGCCCCCTTTTTTAAACAGAGGTGTTACATTAGCTGCTTTCCAATCCGCTGGTACCTCCCCAGAGTCCAGAGAATTTTGGTAGATTATAATGAATGCATCTGCTATAACTTCCGCCATCTCTTTTAATACCCTGGGATGCTTTTCATCAGGACCAGGGGACTTGTCTACCTTGAGCCCCATTAGCCTGTCCAGCACTACCCCCCCTAGTGATAGTGATTATCTCAAGGTCCTCCCTTCCCACATTCCTGTGACCAGCAATTTTTGGCATGGTTTTTGTGTCTTCCACTGTGAAGACCGAAGCAAAATAATTGCTTAAGGTCTCAGGCATTTCCACATTTCCCATTATTAAATCCTCCTTCTCATCTTCTAAGGGACCAACATTTACTTTAGTCACTCTTTTCCATTTTATATATCAGTAAAAGCTTTTACTATCTGTTTTTATGTCTTGCGCAAGTTTACTTTCGTAATCCAACTTTCCTCAGCCATGATCTTTTTGAATGGCGGAGCAGGCTCAAGGGGCTAGATGGCCTATTCCTGTTCCTAATTCTTATGTTCTTATGTTCTTTCTTTATTGCTTTCTTAGTCATTCTTTGCCGTCGTTTAAAATTTTCCCAATCTTCTAGTTTCCCCACTAACCTTGGCCACCTTTTACGCATTGGTTTTTAATTTGATACTCTCCTTTATTTCCTTGGTTATCCACAGCTGGTTATCCCTTCTCTTACCGCCCTTCTAATTAACCCACATGGAGTTAATTATGATATTCCAACATTTACAGTGTGTTTCTGCTACATGGCTCGTGGAATGTTGTTGATGCAGAGACAGAGAGAGAGAGAGAGCGAGAGAGACCTTGATGCGCACACCAGCTTGTTTATGGGACGATCGGCGCCTCGAGATCTCATGCTTTGTCGAAGAACTGGGGCGTTACAGATTAGAAGTTGGCCATAAGCCACATGCACCCATGTTTGTTCAATAGTATAAAGGAACGGAACTGTCCAGTAGCTCTTTGAACTTCACCTTGGACCGTGATTGGCGAGCGGTGCCGCGACCCCCAAGACTCCTGACCAGCCGTCGTTGCGGAGCTCCCGACGGGCCGAAGGCTGTGAGCTTTGTTGCATCTTATCATACTTCTCTTTTCTTCGTAAACTATATTATGTTTCTTTTCGCTCAGTAAACGGTGTTTTATCTTTACTTCATTTGTCTTGTCTCTTATTTAACATTCATCCAGATCCCGAACCTGGGTCTATTATTATCGATCCAAATCAGGTACTAAAGTTGCAAAAATGATCAGCCATGATAATATTGAATGGTGGTGCAGGCTCGAAGGGCTGAATGGCCGACTCCCGCACCTATTTTCTATGTTTCTATCATATGCTTTGCCTTCATCGACCCTCCTGGTTACTGCCTTGAAAAATTCAATCAAGTTTGTCACACACAATCTTACCTTAACAAATCCATGCTGACTTCCCTTGATTAATCCATATCTTTTTAAGTGAAGATTTATGCTGTCCTTCAGGATTTGTTCCAATAATTTTCCCACCACTGTGGTTAGACTGACTGGCCTGTAATTACTCGGTCTATCCCTTTCTCCCTTTTTAAACAAAGGTACCACATCCAGGGGTATTCAACATTCAGGAAGGATAGAATAAAAGGAAAAGGAGGTGGGGTAGCATTGCTGGTTAAGGAGGAGATTAAGGCAATAGTTAGGAAGGACATTAGCTTGGATGATGTGGAATCTATATGGGTAGAGCTGCAGAACACCAAAGGGCAAAAAACATTAGTGGGAGTTGTGTACAGACCTCCAAACAGTAGTAGTGATGTTGGAGAGGGCATCAAACAGGAAATTAGGGGTGCGTGCAATAAAGGTGCAGCAGTTATAATGGGTGACTTTAATATGCACATAGATTGGGCTAACCAAACTGGAAGCAATACGGTGGAGGAGGATTTCCTCGAGTGCATAAGGGATGGTTTTTTAGACCAATATGTCGAGGAACCAACTAGGGGGGAGGCCATCTTAGACTGGGTGTTATGTAATGAGAGAGGATTAATTAGCAATCTCGTTGTGCGAGGCCCCTTGGGGAAGAGTGACCATAATATGGTGGAATTCTGCATTGGGATGGAGAATGAAACAGTTAATTCAGAGACCATGGTCCAGAACTTAAAGAAGGCTAACTTTGAAGGTATGAGGCGTGAATTGGCTGGGATGGATTGGCGAATGATACTGAAGGGATTGACTGTGGATGGGCAATGGCAGACATTTAGAGACCGCATGGATGAACTACAACAATTGTACATTCCTGTCTGGCATAAAAATAAAAAAGGGAAGGTGGCTCAACCGTGGCTATCAAGGGAAATCAGGGATAGTATTAAAGCCAAGAAAGTGTCATACAAATTGGCCAGAAATAGCAGCGAACCTGGGGACTGGGAGAAATTTAGAACTCAGCAGAGGAGGACAAAGGGTTTGATTAGGGCAGGGAAAATGGAGTATGAGAAGAAGCTTGCAGGGAACATTAAGATGGATTGCAAAAGTTTCTATAGATATGTAAAGAGAAAAAGGTTAGTAAAGACAAACGTAGGTCCCCTGCAGTCAGAATCAGGGGAAGTCATAACGGGGAACAAAGAAATGGCGGACCAATTGAACAAGTACTTTGGTTCGGTATTCACGAAGGAGGACACAAACAACCTTCCGGTTATAAAAGGGGTCGGGGGGTCTAGTAAGGAGGAGGAACTGAGGGAAATCCTTATTAGCCGGGAAATTGTGTTGGGGAAATTGATGGGATTGAAGGCCGATAAATCCTCAGGGCCTGATGGACTGCATCCCAGAGTACTTAAGGAGGTGGCCTTGGAAATAGTGGATGCATTGACAGTCATTTTCCAACATTCCATTGACTCTGGATCAGTTCCTATGGAGTGGAGGGTAGCCAATGTAACCCCACTTTTTAAAAAAGGAGGGAGAGAGAAAACAGGGAATTATAGACCGGTCAGCCTGACATCGGTAGTGGGTAAAATGATGGAATCAATTATTAAGGATGTCATAGCAGTGCATTTGGAAAGAGGTGACATGATAGGTCCAAGTCAGCATGGATTTGTGAAAGGGAAATCATGCTTGACAAATCTTCTGGAATTTTTTGAGGATGTTTCCAGTAGAGTGGACAAGGGAGAACCAGTTGATGTGGTATATTTGGACTTTCAGAAGGCGTTCGACAAGGTCCCACACAAGAGATTGATGTGCAAAGTTAGAGCACATGGGATTGGGGGTAGTGTACTGACATGGATTGAGAACTGGTTGTCAGACAGGAAGCAACGAGTAGGAGTAAATGTGTACTTTTCAGAATGGCAGGCAGTGACTAGTGGGGTACCGCAAGGTTCTGTGCTGGGGCCCCAGCTGTTTACACTGTACATTAATGATTTAGATGAGGGGATTAAATGTAGTATCTCCAAATTTGCGGATGACACTAAGTTGGGTGGCAGTGTGAGCTGCGAGGAGGATGCTGTGAGGCTGCAGTGTGACTTGGATAGGTTAGGTGAGTGGGCAAATGCATGGCAGATGAAGTATAATGTGGATAAATGTGAGGTTATCCACTTTGGTGGTAAAAACAGAGAGACAGACTATTATCTGAATGGTGACAGATTAGGAAAAGGGGAGGTAGCAAAGAGACCTGGGTGTCATGGTACATCAGTCATTGAAGGTTGGCATGCAGGTGCAGCAGGCGGTTAAGAAAGCAAATGGCATGTTGGCCTTCATAGCAAGGGGATTTGAGTACAGGGGCAGGGAGGTGTTGCTACAGTTGTACAGGGCATTGGTGAGGCCACACCTGGAGTACTGTGTACAGTTTTGGTCTCCTAACCTGAGGAAGGACATTCTTGCTATTGAGGGAGTGCAGCAAAGGTTCACCAGACTGATTCCCGGGATGGCGGGACTGACCTATCAAGAAAGACTGGATCAACTGGGCTTGTATTCACTGGAGTTCAGAAGAATGAGAGGGGACCTCATAGAAACGTTTAAAATTCTGACGGAGTTAGACAGGTTAGATGCAGGAAGAATGTTCCCAATGTTGGGGAAGTCCAGAACCAGAGGTCACAGTCTAAGGATAAGGGGTAAGCCATTTAGGACCGAGATGCGGAGGAACTTCTTCACCCAGAGAGTGGTGAACCTGTGGAATTCTCTACCACAGAAAGTTGTTGAGGCCAATTCACTAAATATATTCAAAAAGGAGTTAGATGAGGTCCTTACTACTAGGGGGATCAAGGGGTATGGCGAGAAAGCAGGAATGGGGTACTGAAGTTGAATGTTCAGCCATGAACTCATTGAATGGCGGTGCAGGCTAGAAGGGCCGAATGGCCTACTCCTGCACCTATTTTCTATGTTTCTATATTAGCATCCTCCAGTCCTCCGGCACCACACCTGAAGCCAGAGAGGATTGGAAAATGATAGTCGAAGCTCCTGCTATTTCGTTTTTTGCTTCACTTAGCAGCCTGGGATACATTTCATCCGCGCCTGGGGACTTATCCATTTTCAAAGCTACTTAATACCTCCTCTCTCACTATGTTTATTTCATCTAGTATTTCACACTTCTCCTTGATAGTAGTGTCTGCATCGCCCCTCTCGTTTGTGAAAACAGACGCAAAGTATTCATTAAGAACCATACTCACATCTTCCTCCTCCACACAGAGATTCCGCTCATGGTCTGCAATAGGCCCGACCCTTTCTTTAGTTATCCTTTTGCTCTTAATATATTTATAAAACATCTTTGAGTTTTCATTAATTTTACTTGCCAGGAATTTTTCATGCTCTTTGATTTAGTAATATCCCTTTTAATTTCATGCCTGGACTTTCTAAACTCCTCTAGAGATTCTGCAGTATTTAGCCCTCGGTATCTGTCAGAAGCCTCCCTTTTTTTCCTTTATCCTACCCTGTATGTCCCTCAACTTCCAGGGGGCTTTAGATTTGTTAGTCCCACATTTTTCTGTGGAGAGAGAAGCAGAGTTAACGTTTCAGGTCGATGATGAATTCTGACCAGGGGAGGCAGACCCGAAACGTTTACTCTGTTTCTCCCCACAGACGCTGCCGGATCTGATGAGATTTCCAGCATTTTCTGCTTACCAACGATATCTCCGCAAGATCCTGCAAATCCCCTGGGAGGACAGACGCACCAACATCAGTGTCCTCGACCAGGCTAACATCCCCAGCATTGAAGCACTGACCGCACTCGATCAGCTCCGCTGGGCAGGGCCACATAGTCCGCATGCCCCAGACACGAGACTCCCGAAGCAGATGCCCTTATGCGGAACTCCTCCACGGCAAGCGAGCCAAAGGTGGGCAGCGGAAACGTTACAAGGACACCCTCAAAGCCTCGCTGATAAAGTGCGACATCCCCACTGACACCTGGGAGTCCCTGGCCAAAGACCGCCCTAAGTGGAGGAAGAGCATCCGGGAAGGCGCTGAGCACCTCGAGTCTCGTCGCCGAGAGCATGCAGAAATCAAACGCAGGCAGCGGAAGGAGCGTGCGGCAAACCAGTCCCACCCTCCCCTTCCCTCAAACACTGTCTGTCCCACCTGTGACAGGGTCTGTGGCTCCTGTATCGGACGGTTCAGCCACCTGAGAACTCACTTAGAATGGAAGCAAGTCTCCCTCGATCCCGAGACACTGCCTCTGATGATGGATGATGACTTTTGGTTGGGAAAGGCTTTGTGAAATGCTGAGGAGGTGCACGACATTGTAGTCCTTTCTTTCTTTCCATAGACTAACTTGTGTTTACTTGTGAACAATCCAATTCAACAGAAGAATTATTTGGGCCAACAGGCGCCCTTTGACCCTCTGATTTCCCAGGTAACGGAGCCACCTGCGAGACAGAGAGACCTTTCACCCGGAGGTACTGGCTGCGGCTTGGGCGGTTGCTGTGGAGACGGAGGGGGCGGGGCGGCCGCTGTGGAGACGGAGGGGGCGGGGCGGGGCGGTCGCTGAGGAGACGGAGGGGGCGGGGCGGTCGCTGAAGAGACGGAGGGGCGGGGCGGTCGCTGTGGGGGCGGTGCGGTTGCTGAGGAGACGGAGGGGGCGGGGCGGTCGCTGTGGAGACGGAGGGGGCGGGGCGGCCGCTGTGGAGACGGAGGGGGCGGGGCGGCCGCTGTGGAGACGGAGGGGGCGGGGCGGTTGCTGTGGAGACGGAGGGGGCGGGGCGGCCGCTGAGGAGACGGAGCGGTTGCTGTGGAGACGGAGGGGGCGGGGCGGGGCGGCCGCTGAGGAGACGGAGTGAGGCCTGTGAGCGGCCCTGGGCCGGGGGATGGCGAGCGTTGATTACTCGGGTCTCACCGAGCACCTGCCGTCTCTCTCCTTCGAGGCGCCGCTGACCGAAGAGGAAAAAGTTTTCAGCAAAAAACTGAGGTTGCGGTGCTGGGCCCAGACTCTCTGCGGCTGCGCACACGCCGCCTTCTACTGCAAGCTCCTGACAGCCATCAGGTAATCAGTGAAACCATAGCAACCAGTAATCAATCACAACTCACAGCAATCACAGAAACAGAGAAAATAGGTGCAGGAGTAGGCCATTCAATAAGATCATGGCTGATCATTCCCTCAGTACCCCTTTCCTGCTTTCTCACCATACCCCTTGATCCCTTTAGCCGCAAGGGCCACATCCAACTCCCTCTTGAATATATCCAATGAACCGGCATCAACAACTCTCTGCGGTAGAGAATTCCACAGGTTAACCACTCTCTGGGTGAAGAAGTTTCTCCTCATCTCGGTCCTAAATGGCTTACCCTTTATCCTTAGACTGTGTCCCCTGGTTCTGGACTTCCCCAACATCGGGAACATTTTTCCTGCATCTAACCTGTCCCGTCCCGTCAGAATTTTATATGTTTCTATGAGATCCCCTCTCATCCTTCCAAACTCCAGTGAATAAAGACCCAGTTGATCCAGTCTCTCCTCATATGTCAGTCCAGCCATCCCGGGAATCAGTCTGGTGAACCTTTGCTGTACTCCCTCAATAGCAAGAACGTCCTTCCTCAGATTAGGAGACCAAAACTGAACACAATATTCCAGGTGAGGCCTCACCAAGGCCCTGTACAACTGCAGCAAGACCTCCCTCCTCCTATACTCAAATCCCCTAGCTATGAAGGCCAACATATCATTTGCCACCTTCACTGCCTGCTGTACCTGCATGCCAACTTTCAATGACTGATGTACCATGACACCCAGGTCTCGTTGCACCTCCCCTTTTCCTAATCTGCCACCATTCAGATAATATTCTGTCTTCGCGTTTTTGCCCCCAAAGTGGATAACCTCACATTTATCCACATTATACTGTATCTGCTATGCATTTGCCCACTCACCTAACCTGTCCAAGTCACCCTGCAGCCTCTTCGCGTCCTCCTCACAGTTCACACCGCCACCCAGTTTAGTGTCATCTGCAAACTTGGAGATATTACACTCAATTCCTTCATCTAAATCATTGATGTATATTGTAAATAGCTGGGGTCCCAGCACTGAGCCCTGCGGCACCTCACTAGTCACTGCCTGCCATTCTGAAAAAGGACCCGTTTATCCCGACTCTCTGCTTCCTGTCTGCCAACCAGTTCTCCACGTCAGTACATTACCCCCAATACCATGTGCTTTAATTTTGCACACCAATCTCTTGTGTGGGACCTTGTCAAAAGCCTTTTGAAAGTCCAAATACACCACATCCACTGGTTCGCCCTTGTCCACTCTACTAGCTACATCCTCAAAATTCGAGAAGGTTTGTCAAGCATGATTTCCCTTTCATAAATCCATGTTCACTTGGACCAAACTGCTTTCCAAATGCGTTATTACATCTTTAATAATTGATTCCAACATTTTCCCCACTACTGATGTCAGGCTAACCGGTCTATAATTCTCAGTTTTCTCTCTCCTTTTTTAAAAAATCTCACAAAACCCTCGGTCCCCTATTACTTCCAGAAGGTTATTTGTGTCTTCCTTCGTGAAGACAGAACCAAAGTATTTGTTCAATTGGTCCACCATTTCTTTGTTCCCCATTATAAAATCACCTGAATCTGACTGCAAGGGACCTACGATTGTCTTCACTAATCTTTTTCTGTTCACATATCTATAGAAGTTTTTGCAGTCAGTTTTTATGTTCCCGGCAAGCTTCCTCACATACTCTATTTCCCTCCTCCTTCCTCCCAATTAAACCCTTAGTCCTCCTCTGCTGAATTCTAAATTTCTCCCACTCCTCAGGTTTGCTGCTTTTTCTGGCCAATTTATATGCCTCTTCCTTGCATTTAACACTATCCTTAATTTCCCTTGTTAGCCACAACTCACTCATTCACAATCACAGCAATCAATAATCAATCACAACTCCCAGCAATCAATAATCAAGCACTGAATTCACAGTGATCAATAATCACTGAAATAATAGCAATCAATAACCAATCACTGAAATCACCAATCAATAATCAATCATTGAAATAACAGGAATTAATAATCACTGAAATAACAGCAATCATTAATCAATCAATAATAACAGAAATAACAGCAATCAAACTGGGAACGGTAGCAAAGTGGTTTTGTTACTGGACCAATAATCCAGAGGCCTGGACCAGTGATCTGGAGACCCGAGTTCAAATCCCACCATGGCAGCTGGGGAATTAAATTCAGTTAATTAAATAAATCTGGAATAAAAAGCTAATGTTAGTAATGGGCATAATTTTCCCCAAAGTTTTTCTTTGGTGTACTTGAAGAGTTGCGCCCGTTTTTGGAGGGTCCAAGTACACCAAAACAAAATGTTCTAAGTTTCCCTGTTGAATTTCTAACCTGTCCCTTATTTTTGGGGGCGGAGCTTTGATCTGCGGCTAAAAGATCAGTTTGCCATGGTAACCAGGGACACAATGCGAGCTGAGGCAGCTAAGTGAAACACACAGCCAGCTCCCAACAGATTAAAACATATTGCATCAACTTAAAAACACTAAAATATATTGCAGCAACTTACCTCCAATTATTAAAGCTAGTCCTGCTCCCCGCCCCTAGCCCTGGCCAGAGGGCTTGCCGTTCTGCTACCCTAGCCCGCCCTGAGTCCCTTGCCGGTGCCAGTCCAGCTCCCCCACCCCCACCCCCCCGCCAGCCCCGAGTGCCTTGCCGGTCCGACCCCCTGCCTAACCCTGGCTCTGAATGTCTTGCCAGCCCACAGCCCTGCCCATAGCCCAGGCCGAATGGCCTCCTCCCTGCCGGTCCCCGCACCTAACTACACCCGAAAGGCTTCCCTCCATCCTCTCTCTCTCCCCCCCCACACACTCTCTCCCCCCCCTCCCCCACACACCCTTTCTACCCCCGCACACCCCTTCTCTCCACCCCCACACTGCCCCCCCCACACCCCCTCTCCCCCCCCCACACCTCCTCTCTCACCCCCCACACCCCCCCTTTCCCTCTCTCCCCCCCACAACCCCTCTCTCTCACCTCTCTACCTCCCCACACTCCCTCTCTCCCCCCCCCACACCCCCTCTCCCCCCCCACACCTCCTCTCTCCCTCCCACGGCCCCTCTCTCACCCCCCCACACCCCCCCTTTCCCTCTCTCCCCCCCACACCCCCTCTCTCTCACCTCTCTACCTCCCCACACTCCCTCTCTCCCCCCCCACACGCCCTCTCTCCACCCCCACACTGCCTACCCCCCACACCTCCTCTCTCCCCCCACACCCCCTCTCTATCCCCACACCCCCTCTCTCCCCAACCACACCCCCTCCCCCCTCTTCCCCTCACCCCCTCTGCCTCCCCTGAGACACACCCTCTCTCTCCCCACACCCCCTCTCTCTCCGCCATCCCCCTCTTCTCCTCACCCCCTCTTCCCCCCAACCACCCACCCCCACAACCCCTCTCTCTCCGCACCCCCACACCCCCTCTCTCTCCGCACCCCCACACCCCCTCTCTCCCCCCACCCCACTCCCCTCCCCACACACCCTCTCTCCCCCCCACATCCCCCTCTCTTCCCCCCCACAAACCCCCTCTTTCACCCACACCCCCACTCTCTTTCCCCCCCCCCCCCACACCCCCCCTCCCCCCACACGCCCCTCCCCCTCTACAACACCCATATCTCACCCCCACACACCCCTCCTTTCCCCCCACACCCCCTCTCCTCCCCCACACACCTCCCTCTCCCCTCTACATCCCCTTCTCCCCCCCCCACACACCCTCCTCACACCACCCCTCTCCCCCCCACACCCCCCTCTCCCCGCTTACACCCCCCCACACACCCCCACCCCCTCTCCCCTTTCACACACACTCATCTCCCCCCCCACACCCCCCTCCCCCCACACACCCCTTTCCCCCCACCCCCCCTCACCCCCACCACACACACCTCTCCCCCCCCCCCCAACATACCACTCAACCACACACCCCCTCTCCCCCCCACACACCCCCTCTCCGCCCTCCGCACCCCCTCTCCCCCCCACACTACCCCCCCACACCCCCTCTCTTCCCTCCACACCCCCTCTATCCCCCCACACCCCCTCTCTCCCCACACACCCCCTCTCTCCCCCCCACGCCTTCTCTCGCCCCCCTCCCTCCCACCCCCTGTCTCGTCCACCTCCCCCTCTCTCCCCCTCCCCCTCTCTCGACCCCCCCCTCCCTCCCCCCACCGTACCTTTCCTGCTGCTGCTGTCCTGGCATCTGGTGCAATTACCTGCGCAATTTCTTTAACTCTCCGGAAGGTTTTTCTGCAGAGGCCACATACGCTGGCCTAAGCAGAACTGGAGTAACTCTCAGCTGGCCAAACTTTCCTCAATGGCCAGAATTGGCGTGGGTGGCAGGTTACACTCTCTTTGGCTGAAAAAAAAATGTACCTAAAAAAATCGTAACTAACTGAGTTACGTTGGGGCAAATTGATTGGGGAAACTGTGATTTTTAAAATTTAGGCCAAAAAAAGCAGCCTGCTCCAAAAAAACGGCGCAAGTCACTGGGGAAAATTGAGCCCCATGAAACTATTGGATTGTTGTAAAAACCCATCTGGTTCACTAATGTCCTTTAGGGAAGGAAATCTGCCGTCCTTACCCGGTCTGGCCGATATGTGTCACCAGATCCAACATTGTGGTTAACTCTTCACAGCCCTCTGAAACGGCCAAGCAAGCCACTCAGTTGTAGCAAACCACGTTTCAAGAAGGTGGCTCACCATTACCACCTCAAGGGCAATTAGAATGGCCAATAAATGCTTGTTTTGCCAGCGACGCCCACATCCCATCAACAAATAAATCTGTCATGTATTCAACTGTCATTGTAATCTTAAGTTGTACACCGTGAGAAAGCTGACCACGAGGTGGTGAACTTGTGGGAGACACTCCTAACCTGGACTTTCAGGTATAAAAGGGGAAGCTCCACCCACCTTCATCACTTCAGTGCTGGAATAAAGGTAACTGGTCACAGAGTGACCTTCTCTCTAGTATGGGCCTCGTGCGCATTTATACTTTATAGTAAGGACATATCATTGGCGACTAGAAACTGGGATTTAAACCACGCGAGCATGGCCACTAGCAGCACAGACGAGAGGTACTGTGTTGGTGATGATTGGGACGATTTTATTGAGAGACTACAGCAAAGTTTTGTCACTAAGGAACGGCTGGGACAGGATTCGGCCGACAAACGCAGGGCTCATCTCCTGACGGTTTGTGGATCCAGGACCTACTCCCTGATGAAGGACCTTCTAGCGCCAGAGAAGCCGGCAGACAAGACTTTCGAAGAGCTCAGTAAGTTGATCGGGGAACACTTTAAACCGGCGAGCAGCATGCACATGGCGAGACACCGGTTTTACACGCACTGGCGGCGAGAAGGGCAAAACGTTCCAGACTTCGTGGCAGACCTCCGGCGACTGGTGAGCCTATGTAAGTTCCCAGATGTATGCAGAGCGGAGATGCTGCAAGACTTTTTTATTGAGGGCATCGGGCACACTGGGGTTTTCAGGAAACTGATTGAGACCAAAGACTTGACCCTGGAAACGGCGGCTTTGATAGGCCAGACATTTATCTCAGGGGAGGAAGAGACCAGAATGATGTTTGACAAAAATCTTGGTTTAAATGCAGCAAATGGACAGGGAGTCAACATTGTTAACGCGGCACACAGTTCTCCAGGCAGACAGGGGCAATCGGACATGCACGAGCAGGTAGTCGAACCCAAAGGGGGAATTCAACAGAGACAATGGCTAGCTGAACGGCGATTCATGCCATCGCAAGGGACAATGTGGCCAGTAATGGGGCCATCAACACCTGTCAATGGTGCGTTTAAGGACAGTTATAGAGACAGTCACAGACGATCGACTGGTAATGGACCTTTTGTTTCCAACAACGGCTCATGTTGGAGGTGTGGAGGCAAACACACAGCCAGAGCTTGCAGGTATCAGCAATATACCTGCAGAAATTGCAACGTCAGCGGTCACTTGCCGCGTATGTGCAGGAAGCCTGCAGCCAGGTTGATGTACGAGGAGGACAGGCCCGATGTAAGCCCTACGAGGCCAAATGGACACTGGGGGAAATCGCTGGAAGCTGAAGTTCAGCAAGTTCATGTGGGGCACATATACAGTTCATACACCAGGACGCCACCAATAATGATGAAAGTGCTCCTCAATGGCATCCCAGTAGTAATGGAGCTGGAAACGGGGGCCAGCCAGTCCCTGATGAGTATCAAACAGTTCGACAAGTTGTGGGCGTCCAAGGCCAGGAGGCCAAAATTATTGCCAATTGACACACAGCTACGGACATATACAAAGGAGATCATTCCGGTGCTAGGCAGTGCCACGGTAGTTGTGACCCACAAAGATTCGGAGAACAGGTTGCCACTCTGGATTATCCCGGGGGGCGGTCCCGCACTGCTGTCATGAACTGGAAATGGGGCGATGTCAATGCAATTTCTTCTGTGGAGCGAATATCATGCTCACAGGTCCTGGACAAATTTGACTCACTATTTCAACCGGCATTGGCACTTTCATGGGGACCAAGGTAGTGATTCACATAAACCCGGACGCCAGGCCAGTACATCACAAGGCCAGAGCGGTGCCGTAGGTGATGCGGGAAAAGATAGAAGGCGAATTGGATCGCCTGCGGAGGGAAGGCATCATCTCGCCAGTCGAATTCGGTGACTGGGCGAGCCCGATTGTGCCGGTGCTCAAGGCGGACGGGTCGGTCGGTGGTGATTACAAGGCCACCATCAATCAGGTGTCACTCCAAGACCAGTACCTGCTACCGAGAACGGAGGACCTCTTTGCGATGCTATCCAGTGGCAAACTTTTTTCAAAATTGGACCTGACCTCAGCTTACATGACCCCGGAGCTGGCCAGTGAGTCGAAGAAACTGACCACCATCACGACACACAAGGGGTTGTTTGAGTACAACAAATGTCCGTTTGGGATTCGCTCGGCCGCCGCGATCTTTCGACGAAACATGGAAAGTCTCCTCAAGTCGATTCCAAGGACGGTGGTTTTTCAAGACGACATCATCATCACGGGTTGCGATACTGAAGAACACCTCCACAACCTGGAGGAGGTGCTACGCAGACTGGACCGGGTAGGTCTGCGACTGAAAAAGGCGAAGTGCGTCTTCTTAGCTCCAGAGGTAGAATTCCTGGGAATCAGACGGGATCAGACCTACTGCGTTCAAAACGGAAGTGATCCAGAGAGCACCCAGACTGTGTAACACGACGGAGCTGCGTTCGTTCCTGGGGCTCCTGGACTATTTTGGTAACTTTCTTCCCAAATTGAGCACGCTGTTAGAGCCGCTACACGTGCTCCTAAGCAAAGGTCGCGAATGGGTCTGGGGGAACAGCCAGGAAAGGGCTTTTGATAGAGCACGCAATTTGTTATGCTCCAACAATCTGTTAACGCTATGTGACCCATGTAAGAAACTTATTTTAACGTGCGATGCATCATCCTATGGGGTCGGGTGTGTGTTGCAGCATGTTAATGCCAAGGGTTAGTTACAGCCGGTAGCTTATGCCTCCAGTAGTCTGTCCCAGGCAGAAAGGGGCTACGGGATGGTAGAAAAGAAAGCGATTGCATGTGTATATGCAGTAAAAAAATGCACCAGTACCTGTTTGGCAGGAAATTTGAGCTGGAGACAGATCACAAACCCCTAACGTCCCTTTTGGCCGACAACAAGGCCATAAATGCAAATGCATCGGCCCGCATACAGAGGTGGGCACTCACATTGGCTGCCTATGACTATACAATTCGGCACAGACCGGGCACTGAAAACTGCGCCGATGCCTCAGCAGGCTCCCACTAGCCACCACCGAGGGGGCAACCGAGCATGCTTGGCTGTTGAAGCTTTCGAAAGCGAAGGCTCACCCGTGACAGCCTGTCAGATCAAAGTCTGGACAAATAGAAATCCGCTACTGCCTTTAGTCAAGAATTGTGTCCTTAATGGGGACTGGGCAGCCACGTACGGGGCATGCCCTGAGGAATTTAAACCATTTCACAGGCGCAAGGATGAACTCTCGAAACGGGCCGATTGCCTACTATGGGGAAACCGAGAAGTCATGCCCCAAATGGGCAGAGAGGTGGTCATCCAAGAACTCCACAATGAGCACCCGGGCACTGTCATGATGAAGGCAATTGCCAGGTCACACGTTTGGTGGCCAGGGGTAGATGCACACCTGGAACTTTGTATTCGCAGGTGCAACACGTGTGCCCAGCTGGGCAATGCGCCCAGGGAAGCCCCCCTTAGCCCCTGGTCCTGGCCCGCCAAGCCATGGTCACGCATCCATGTGGACTACGCAGGTCCTTTCATGGGAAAAATGTTTTTGGTTGTAGTAAACGCCTACTCCAAATGGATCGAGTGTGACACCCTCAATTCAAGCACATCCTCTGCCACGGTAGAAAGTCTATGGGCAATGTTCGCCGCCCATGGTCTACTGGATGTCTTGGTCAGTGATAATGGCCCGTGCTTTACGAGCATTGAGTGCCTGGGCTTCATGGCAGGAAATGGTATCAACCATGTCAGAACGGCACCGTTCAAGCCGGCTTCAAACGGCCAGGCGGAACGAGCAGTGCAGATAATCAAACAGGGGGTGCTCAGAATCCAAGGGGGTTCCCTACAAAGCCGTTTATCACGCCTCCTGTTGGCCAATAGATCCCGACCACACTCGCTCACAGGGGTTCCACCCGCAGAGCTGCTAATGAAAAGGATGCTCAAAACCAGGTTATCACTTATACACCCCACCATGAAAGAAATTGTTAAGAGCAGGCGCCGGTCACAATGTGACTACCATGACGGGAATGCGAGGGCGCGATGTATTGATGTCAATGACCCTGTTTTTGTCCTCAGCTACGCTGCAGGGCCTAAATGGCTCGCAGGCACTGTGATTGCCAAAGAGGGGAATAGGATTCTGGTAGTTAAACTTACCAATGGACAAATCTGCCGCAAACACGTGGATCAAACAAAAAGGAGGTTCAGCAACCCCATAGAAGAAGCAGAGGAAGAACACGATGTAGAGTTCACTCCACCACAGATGACCGAACACCGGGACCAAGTGGAGGAGAACCCAGTCACTGTGGGCAGTCTGGACAGGCCTGAGGCACCGCAAACAGCAGACACTCAGGCCAGCGCCCAACAACCGGAGCCCTAACTCAGGCGTTCTACAAGGGAGCGTAAACCACCAGAGAGACTTAACCTGTTATCCCAATAAGACTTTGGGGGGGGAGGTGATGTCATGTATTCAACTGTCATTGTAACCCATGTATAAACTGACCTAAGTTGTACACCGTGAGAACATTGACCACTAGATGGTGAACTTGTGGGAGACACTCCTAACCTGGACCTTCAGGTATAAAAGGGGAAGTTCCACCTACCTTCATCACTTCAGTGCTGGAATAAAGGTTACTGGTCACAGAGTGACCTTCTCTCTAGTTTGGGCCTCATGTGCATTTATACTGTATGGTAAGGACGTATCAAAATCAATCCCTGAAATCACAGCAATCAATCATCATCATAGGCAATCCCTCGGAGTCGAGGATAACTCGCTTCCACTCGAAAAGTGAGTTCTCAGGTGACTGGAGAGTCTAATGCGGGACCTACAATCTCTGTCACAGGTGGGGCAGACAGTGGTTGAAGGAAAGGGAGGGTGGGGTGCCTAGGTTGACACATGCTCCTTCCACTGTCTACGCTTGGCTTCTTCTTGTTCTCAGCAATGGAACTCGAGGTTTTCAGCGACCTCCCGGATGCTCTTCCTTCACTTTGGGCGGTTGTGGGCCAGGGATTCCCAGGTCCCAGGGGATGTTGCATTTTATCAAGGAGGCTTTGAGGGTGTCCTTTAAACGTTTCCTCTGTCTACCTGGGGCTCATTTATCGCGTCGAAGCTCCGCGTAGAGCGCTTGCTTTGGGAGTCTTGTGTCGGGCGTGCGCATGATGTGGCCCACCCAACGGAGCTGATCGAGCGCAGTCAATACTTCGATGCTGGGGATGTTGGCCCGAACAAGATCACTGACATTTGTGCATCTATTTTGCGGAGGCAGCGCTGGTGGTACTTCTCCAGCGTTTTAAGGTGTCTGCTGTATATAGTCCACATCTCTGAACCATAAAGAAGGGTGGGTATCACTACTGCCCTGTAGACCATAATTTGGTGCCAGATTTAAGGCCCTGGACTTCAAACACTCTTCCTCAGGCAACCGAAGGCTGTACTGGTGCACTGAAGGCGGTGTTGGACCTCATCGTCAATGTCTGCCCTTGCTGACAGTAAGCTCCTGAGGTATGGAAAATGGCCCACGTTGTCCAAGGCCTCATCATGGATTTTGATAATCGGGGGGCAGTGCTGCGTGGTGGGGTCAGGTTGGTAGAGGACCATTGTCTTACGGATGTTTAGCGTAAGGCCCATGCACTTGTACGCCTTGGTGAAGGTGTTGACGATGGCTTGGAGTTCGGCCTCCAAGTGTGCGCAGGATCTGGCCTGGAGGTGGCGGAGGTTGAACAGGTTCCCATTTGTTCTATAATTTAGCTCCACTCCAGCAGGGAGCTTGCTGAGGGTGAGATGGAGCATTGCAGCAAGGAAGATTGAAAAGTGCAATGCCGTAGCCTTGCTTGACCCCAGTACGGACGTGGATTGGGTCAGTGGTGGATCCGTTGGTCAGGATCACGGCTTGCATGTCATCGTGAAGCAGATGGAGGATGGTGATGAACTTTTGAGGGCAGCCGAAATGGAGGAGGATGCTCTATAATCCCTCACGGTTGACAGTGTCAAAGGTCTTTGTGAGGTCAAAGAAGGCCATGTACAAGGGTTGGTGCTGTTCCCTTGTAGTTGTCGCGCAGTGATAATCATGTCCGTTGTATCCCTTAGTGGACGGAACCCGCATTGTGATTCTGGGAGGAGTTCTTCAGCCACAGGGAGAAGACAATTGAGAAGGATTCTTGCGATGATTTTCCCTGTGACCAACAGCAGGAAGATTCCTCTGTAGTTACTGCAGTCGGGCTTGTTCCCTTTTTTGAAGATGGTCATGATTACGGCATCTCTGAGATCTCCTGGCATGCTCTCCCCCTTCCAGATAAGAGAAATTAGGTCATGTATTTGTGTCAATAGTGCTTCTCCGCCATGCTTGAGTGCTTCGGCGGGAATTCCATCTGCTCCTGTTGCCTTGTTAAGAACAGAAGAAATAGGAGCAGGAGTAGGCTATTTGGCCCCTCGAGCCTGCTCCGCCATTCAATAAGATCATGGCTGATCTGATCATGGACTCAGCTCCACTTCCCTGCCCGCTCCCCATAACCTTTACTCCCTTATCGCTCAAAAATCTGTCAATCGCTGCCTTAAATATATTCAATGAGCCAGTCTCCACAGCTCTCTGGGGCAGAGAATTCCACAGATTTACAACCCTATGAAAGAAGAAATTACTCCTCATCTCAGTTTTAAATGGGCGGCCCCTTATTCTAAGACTATGTCCCTTAGTTTTAATTTCCTCAATGAATGGAAATATCCTCTCTGCATCCACCTTGTCAAGCCCCCTCATTATCTTATATGTTTCGATAAGATCACCTCTCATTCTTCTGAACTCCAATGTGTATAGGCCCAACCTACTCAATCTATCCTCATAAGTCAACCCCCTCATCTCCAAAATCAACCTAGTGAACCTTCTCTGAACAGCCTCCAATGCAAGTATATCCTTTCTTAAATATGGAGACCAAAACTGTTCGCAGTACTCAAGGTGTGGCCTTACCAATACCCTGTACAGTTGTAGCAGGACATCTCTGCTTTTATACTTTATCCCTCTTGCAATAAAGGCCAACTTTCCATTTGCCTTCCTGATCACTTGCTGTACCTGCATACTAACTTTTTTGTGTTTCATGCACAAGGTCCCCCAGGTCTCTCTGTACTAGAAACATAGAAAATAAGTGCAGGAGTAGGCCATTCGGCCCTTCGAGCCTGCACCACCATTCAATAAGATCATGGCTGATCATTCCCTCAGTACCCCATTCCTGCTTTCTCTCCATACCCCTCGATCCCCTTAGCCGTAAGGGCCATATCCAACTTGCTCTTGAATATATCCAATGAACTGGCATCAACAACTCTCTGCGGTAGGGAATTCCACAGGTTAACAACCCTCTGAGTGAAGAAGTTTCTCCTCATCTCAGTCCTAAATGGCCTACCCCTTATCCTAAGACCGTGTCCCCTGGTTCTGGACTTCCCCAACATTGGGAACATTCTACCCGCATTTAACCTGTCCCGTCCCCTCAGAATCTTATATGTTTCTATGAGATCCCCTCTCATCCTTCTAAACTCCAATGTATAAAGGCCCAGTTGATCCAGTCTCTCCTCATATGTCAATCCTGCCATCCCGGGAATAAATCTGGTGAACCTTCGCTGCACTCCCTCACTAGCAAGAATGTCCTCCCTCAGATTAGGAGACCAAAACTGAACACAATATTCCAGGTGAGGCCTCACCAAGGCCCTGTACAGGGAGTAAGATCTCCCTGCTCCTATACTCAAATCCCCTAGCTATGAAGGCCAACATGTCATTTGCCTTCTTCACCGCCTGCTGTACCTACATGCCAACTTTCAATGACTGATGTACCATGACACCCAGGTCTCGTTGCACCTCCCCTTTTCCTAATCTGCCGCCATTCAGATAATATTCTGCCTTTGTGTTTTTGCCATCAAAGTGGATAACCTCACATTTATCCACATTATACCGCATCTGCCATGCATTTGCCCACTCACCTAACCTGTCCAAGTCACCCTGCAGCCTCCTAGCGTCCCCCTCACAGCTTACACCGCCATCCAGTTTAGTGTCATCTGTAAACTTGGAGATATTACACTCAATTTCTTTATCCAAATCATTGATGTATATTGTAAAGAGCTGGGGTCCCAGCACTGAGCTCTGCGGCACTCCACTAGTCACTGCCTGCCATTCTGAAAAGGACCCGTTTATCCCGACTCTCTGCTTCCTGTCTGCCAACCAGTTCTCGATCCACGTCAGTATATTACCCCCAATATCATGTGCTTTGATTTTGCACACCAATCTCTTGTGTGGGACCTTATCAAAAGTCCTTTGAAAATCCAAGTACACCACATCCACTGGTTCTCCCTTGTCCACTCTACTAGTTACATCCTCAAAAGATTCCAGAAGATTTTTCAAGCATGATTTCTCTTTCATAAATCCATGCTGAGTTGGACCGATCCTGTCACTGCTTTCCAAATGCGCTGCTATTTCGTTCTTAATAATTGATTTGAACATTTTCTCCACTACTGATGTCAGGCTAACCGGTCTATAATTATCCGCTCTCTCTCTCTCCCTCCCTTTTTAAAAAGTGGTGTTACATTAGCTACCCTCCAGTCCATAGGAACTGATCCAGAGTCGATAGATTGTTGGAAAATGATCACCAATGCATCCACTATTTCTAGGGCCACTTCCTTAAGTATTCTGGGATGCAGACTATCAGGCCCCGGGGATTAATCGGCCTTCAATCCCATCAATTTCCCTAACACAATTTCCTGTCTAATAAGGATATCCTTCAGTTCTTCCTTCTCACTAGACCCTCGGTCCCCTAGTACTTCCGGAAGATTATTCGTGTCCACCTTCGTGAAGACAGAACCAAAGTATTTGTTCAATTGGTCTGCCATTTCTTTGTTCCCCATTATAAGTTCAATACTGCAGCACTTTGCAATTTTTCTCCATTTAAATTATAATTTGCTTTTCTATTTTTTCTGCCAAAGTGGATAACCTCACATTTTCCCACGTTATACTCCATCTGCCAAATATTTGCCCACTAACTTAACCTATCCATAATCCCTTTGCAGATTTTTTGTATCCTTCTCAGAATTTGCTTTCCCACCCATCTTTGTATCACCAGCAAACTTGGCTACATTATACAAGTCATTTATGTAAATTGTAAATAGTTGAGGACCCAGTACTGATCCCTGCGGCGCCCCACTAGTTCCTGTTTGCCAACCGGAAAATAACCCATTTATCCCGACTCTCTGTTTTCTATTAGTTAGCCAATCCTCTATCCATGCTAATATATTACCCCCAGTCCCGTGAACTTTTATCTTGTGCAGTAACCTTTTATGTGGCACCTTATTGAATGCCTTCTGGAAATCCAAGTACACCACATCCACTGGTTCCCCCTGATCCACCCTGTTTGTTACATCCTCAAAGAACTTCAGCAAATTTGTCAAACATGATTTCCCTGTCATGAAACCATGCTGACTGCTTGATTGAATTATGCTTTTCCAAATGTCCCGCTACTGCTTCCTTAATAATGGACTTCAGCATTTTCCCAACAACAGATGTTAGGCTAACTGGTCTATAGTTTCCTGCTTTTTGTCTGTCTCCTTTTTTAAATAGAGGCGTTACATCTTCAGTTGATTGTTATTCTTCAGCTGACAGATGGCCTTTTCTACCTTGTGCCGGGCTGGGGTTGTGCTGAGATGGTGGTGGGTAGCATGCTGTGGGATGGAGTCGAGGACACTCGCGTCGAAGACAGAGTCTCGGTTAAGGAGATCTTCTGACTGCCTCTCTGTCCTTGATGTGTACCTCACCGTTCTTGGCCAGCAGTGGGGTAAGGCTTTGGGTGTTTGGGCCGTAGGTGGTCTTGACTGCGCTGAATAATCCTCGCATGTCATGGTTGTTGGCCAGCTGCTGGATCTCCTGTGCTTTCTCCACCCATCATCTGTTTTTTAGGTCGTGGATTTTTTGTTGGACCTCGGCCTTCAGCCGTCTGTAGAGCTGCTGTCTTGCTCTCGTGTTGGGTTGCTGTTTTAAATTCAGAAATGCCTTGCGCTTTTGGCTAATTAGCTCCTGGATCTCCTGGTTGTTCTTGTCAAACCAGTCTTGGTGTTTCCTGGTCTAGTGACCGAGCGTCTCTTCGCAGGTGCTGATTGTGGAGACCTTGTCGGCAGACCAGGCGCTGTGGGCACTCTGCATCTCTGGGTCATTGAGGGTTGCCAGGTTGGTAGTGAGGTACTGGCTGAATAGGGCTTTCTTATCAGGGTCTTTGAATGCCTCTGCGTTGATTTTTCTGCGGCATTGTTTCCGTTGCCGTCGCTGTTTTGGGGCTACAGTATATTGATAATGACGGAGCGGATTAGGTGGTGGTCCATCCAGCAGTCATTGGTTCCTGTCATGGCATGGTTGATGCGCACATCCCTTGCGGTCCTTCGTTCGGACAAAATCAATAATCAATCACTGAAATAACAGCAGTCAATAATCAATCACAGCAATCAGTCAATCCCTGAAATAACAGCAATCAATAATTCCCGAAATCACAGCAATCAATAATCAACCTCAGACATAACAGTGATCAGTAATCAATCAATGAAGTCACATTAATTAATAAAAGTAACATTTAATAATTAATAAATAAACAACTAAATTCTTAATCAATAACATCTGACTAACAATGATAATCAGGCAATAAACAACAGCACCGGCCAATAATTAATACATTAATAATGCCAGACAAATTAATAATTAATAATCACAACAAAAGTAGTCAAAGTTAAAACACCAGTTCAATAAATAATCAAGAGTAATGCTTGATTCAAACAATCGATTCATAACAGCACTCTGAATAACCCACAATAAATCATTAATTATCGCTATTTATAGATTGATTATTGCTGATTATCTTGCGTTATTGTCGATCAATAGTTTATTATTCACTGGATTTTTTAAATCATTAGTTATTATTCATTGTTTAATTGCTAATTATTAATCAATTTGTAGATTATTTAAAATTATTTGTTGCTGACTGTTGAGTATTTACTTTTTATTCATTGATCATTTATTAGCATATTATTAATTATTGATTATTGATTTTTATTTTGCTGATTATTAGGCACATACTATTTGCTTATTTCCAATAGCCCTCCTGGCTAATAAATAATAATTTGATTACTAATCAGCAACGAATAATCAATAACACCAACAACTTGTATTTATATATATATATTTATGTAGTGCCTTTAATATAGTAAAATGTCCCAAGGCGCTTCACAGGAGCATTATCAAACAAAATTTGATACTGAGCCATATAAAGAGATATTAGAACAGGAGACCAAAAGCTTGGTCAAAAAAGTAGGTTTAAAGGAATGTCTTTAAGGAGGAGAGCGAGGCGGAGAGGTTTAGGGAGGGAATTACAGAGCTTAGGGGCCAGGCACCTGATGACATGTGCGCCAATGGTGGAGCAATGGAAATCGGGGATGTGCAAGAGGCCAGAATTGGAGGAACGCAGAGATCTCGGATGGTTTTAGGGCTGGAGGAGATTACAGAGATAGGATGGGGACGAGACCATGGAGGGATTTGAACATAAGGATGAGAATTTTTAAATTGAGGCGTTGCTGTACTGGGAACCAGTGTAGGTCAGTGATCACAGGGGGTGATGGGTGAACTTTGTGCAAGTTAGAATACGAGCAGCTGAGTTTTGGATTAACTCAAGTTTACGGAGGGTAGCTTCAGATCAGTGGTCATGGGAGTGTGGTGCAGGGTCAACTAAAAGGGATAACTTTTCACTTGAGAAGCAGTTGATTCCCAATATGGAGAAAGGACAGGGAATTAGAGATATAAAGATAAAGGCTGACCAAGTGGTGGGACAGGTTCGATGGCCAATGGCCTACCCTCTACAATAATGAAGTTTTGAAGGATGGGCTGGTATGGCAGCTCAACATTCTTGGTTATAGGGTTTTCAGACGGGATAGAGAGGGGGGAATAAAGGAGGAGGGAGTCACAGTATTGATTCAAGAAACAATTACAACTGTGAGGAGGGATGATATGTTAGAAGAATCATCAGATGAGGCCATATGGGTTGAATCGAAGAACAAAAAAGGGGTGATCACACTGCTGGGTGTGTACTATAGACCCCCAAATAGCCAGAGGGAGATAGAAGAGCAAATATGTAGGCACATTTCTGAGAAATACTATAGGGTATTAATAGTAGGGGATTTCAACTACCCTAATATTAACTGGGATAAAATTAATGTGAAAGGTATAGAGGGTGCAGAATTCCTAAAATGCATTCAGGAGAACTTTTTTAGCTAGTATGTAACAAACCCAACATGAGAGGGGTGGTTCTGGACTTAGTTTTAGGGAATAAAGCTGGGCGGGTGAAAGGAGTATCAGTGGGAGAGCATTTTGGTGCTAATGATCATAATTCAGTTAGATTTAAGGTAATTATGGAAAAGGACAAAGATAGACCAGGAATAAAAGTTCTCAATTGAGGAAAAGCCAATTTTGCTGAGGTGGGATGGGATTTAGCCAACCTAGACTGGAAACAGCTACTTGAAGGTAAATAAGTGTCAGAGCAGTGGGAGGCATTCGAGGAGGAGACCCTGAGGGTTCAGAGCAAGTATGTTGCAAAAAGAAAAACTATGGGACTATGATGTCAAGGGACATACCAGGGGAGGATAAAGAAAAATAGGGAGGCTTATGACAGATACCGAGGGCACAATACTGCTGAAACGGTAGAGGAGTATTGAAAGTACACAGGTGCAATTAAAAATGAAATTAGGAAAGCAAAGAGAGAACATGAAAAAATGTTGGCAAGTAAAATCAAGGAAAACCCAAAGATGTTTAAATACATTAAGAGCAAGAGGATAACTAAAGAAAGAGTAGGGCCTATTAGAGACCATAAAGGTAATCTGTGTGTGGAGGCGGAAGACGTGGGTATGGTTCTTAATGAATACTTTGTGTCTGTTTTCACAAAAGAGGGGGGCGATGCAGACATTGCAGCAGCTCCCCTGACCTGCGAGAAAACGGCATCGGCAGGCGGGGGTATAAGTAGGAGAGCTAGCCACTGCAGGGAGCAGCGTCAGCTGGCCCAGGAGTGCAACCACTTCTAGAAGGGCGACTGGACTGACTTCATTGGAGTCCAGACAGCCCATTGGAGCGGCATCCGAGCCCAGCGGGGGGGCTGAGATCCGGGCCCAGCAGGTGCGGAGGTCAAGCCCAGCGAGGGACGGGGTTCGAGCCCAATGAGGGACGGAGGTCAAGCCCAATGAGGGACGGAGATCGAGCCCAGTGAGGGGCGGAGGTCGAGCCCAGTGAGGGGCGGAGGTCGAGCCTAGCGAGGGACGGGGTTCGAGCCCAGTGAGGGGCGGAGGTCAAGCCCAGCGAGGGACGGGGTTCGAGCCCAGTGAGGGGCGGAGGTCGAGCCCAGTGAGGGACGGGGTTCGAGCCCAATGAGGGACCGAGATCGAGCCCAATGAGGGATGGGGTTCGAACCCAGCGAGGGACGGAGATCGAGCCCAGTGAGGGGCGGAGGTCGAGCCTAGCGAGGGACGGGGTTCGAGCCCAGTGAGGGGCGGAGGTCCGAGCCCAGCGAGGAGCGGAGGTCGAGCCTAGCGAGGGACGGGGTCCGAGCCAAGCGAGGAGCAGAGGTCGAGCCTAGATAGGGACGGGGTTCGATCCCGGCGAGGGGCGGGGGTCCGAGCCCAATGAGGAGCGGAGGTCGAGCCTAGCGAGGGACGGGGTTCGAGCCCAGCGAGGGGCGGAGGTCCGAGCCCAGCGAGGAGCGGAGGTCGATCCCGGCGAGGGGCGGAGGTCGAGCCCAATGAGGGACGGGGTTCGAGCCCAGCGAGGGGCGGAGATCGAGCCCAATGAGGGACGGGGTTCGAGCCCGGCGAGGGGCGGAGATCGAGCCCAATGAGGGACAGGGTTCGAGCCCAGCGAGGAGCGGAGGTCGAGCCTAGCGAGGGACAGGGTTCGAGCCCAGCGAGGAGCGGAGGTCGAGCCTAGCGAGGGACAGGGTTCGAGCCCAGCGAGGAGCGGAGGTCGAGCCCAGCGAGGGACGGGGTTCGAGCCCAGCGAGGAGCGGAGGTCGAGCCCAGCGAGGGACGGGGTTCGAGCCCAGCGAGGGGCGACGCAGCATTTAATATCGGCAGGGTCGTGGCCCAGGGAATGGTGCAGCATTTAACAACAATGGGGTCGGGGCCCAGGGAATGGTGTAGCATTTAACAACAGTGGGGTCGGGGCCCAGGAACGGTGCAACATTTAACAACAGTGGGGTCGGGGCCCAGGAACGGTGCAATATTTAACAACAGTGGGGTCGGGGCCTAGGGGAGGCGCAACAGAGCAGGTCTCCAGTCGTCTTGTTCAATCCTCGCCACTGGACCAAGGCCTAGCTCTGTCAAGCCCGTGTGGTGGCTGGTGTGCAACGGTCGCCACACTTTTAAAAAATCCACGCACAGGCATCTTCCACACTTCAGGATGTAATTCATTGTAACACTTGTGAGCCCATCTTTTTTTGTGTAAAGAGCGTCATCCTCGTTTCGAGGGACTGCCTATGGGGGAGGAGGAGTGTGAAATGTTAGATGAAATAAACATAGTGAGAGAGGAAGTATTAAGAGGTTTAGCAGCTTTGAAAGTGGATAAATCCCCAGGCCCGGATGAAATGTATCCTAGGCTGTTAAGAGAAGCAAAAGAGGAAATAGCAGAGGCTCTGACCATCATTTTCCAATTCTCTCTGGCTACAGGTGTGGTGCCGGAGGACTGGAGGACTGCTAACATTGTAACTTTGTTTAAAAAGGGAGAAAGGGATAGGTCGAGTAATTACAGGCCAGTCAGCCTAACCTCGATGGTGGGAAAATTATTGGAAAAAATTCTGAGGGACAGGATAAATCTTCATTTGTAAAGACGTGAATTAATCAAGGACAAGGACAGTCAGCATGGATTTGTTAAGGGAAGGTCATGTCTGACTAACTTGATTGCACTTTTTGAGGCGGTAACAAGGAGGGTCGATGAGGGTAGTTCGTTTGATGTAGTGTATATGGATTTTAGCAAGACTTTTGATAAGGTCCCACATGGCAGACTGGTCACGAAAGTAAAAACCCAAGGGATCCAGGGCAAAGTGGCAAGTTGGATCCAGAATTGGCTTAGAGGCAGGAAGCAAAGGGTAATGGTTGATGGGTGTTTTTGTGACTAGAAGGCTGTTTCCAGTGGGGTTCCACAGGACTCAGTACTAGGTCCCTTGCTTTTTGTGGTATATATCAATGAATTTAAACTTGAATGTAGGGGGTGTTCAGAAGTTTGCAGATGAAACTAAAATCAGCTGCGTGGTTGACAATGAAGAAGAAAGCTGTAGACTGCAGGAAGATATCAATGAACTGGTCAGGTGGGCAGAACAGTGACAAATGGAATTCAATCCAGAGAAGTGTGAGGTAATGCATTTGGGGAGGGCTAACAAGGCAAGGTTATACACATTAAATGGTAGGATACTGAGAAATGTAGAGGAACAAAGGGGCCTTGGAGTGCATGTCCACAGATCCCTGAAGGTAGCAGGCTAGGTAGATAAGGTGGTTGAGAAGGCATATGGAATACCTGCCTTTATTAGGCGAGGCATAGAATACAAGAGCAGGAAGGTTATGCTTGAACTGTATAAAACACTAGTTAGGCCACAGCTAGAGTACTGCGTGCAGTTCTAGTCACCACATTACAGGAGATGTAATTGCTCTAGAGAGGGTACAGAGGAGATTTACGAGGATGTTGCCTGGACTGGAGAATTTTAGCTATGAGGAAAGATTGGATAGGCTGGGTTTGTTTTCTTTAGAACAGAGGAGGCTGAGGGGAGACCTTATTGAGGTGTATAAAATTTTGAGGGCCGAGATAGAGTGGATAGGAAGGACCTATTTCCCTTAGCAAAGGGTTCAACAACCAGGAGACATAAATTTAAAGTAATTGGTAGGAGGTATAGAGGGGATTTGACGGGAAATTTCTTCACCCAGAGGGTGGTGGGGGTCTGGAACTCACTGCCTGAAAGAGTGGTAGAGGCAGAAACCCTCACCACATTTAAAAATTATTTGGATATACACTTGAAGTGCCGGAACCTACAAGCCTACGGACCGAGAGCTGATAAAGTGGGATTAGGCTGGATAGCTCTTGGTCGGTCGACACGGATACAATAGGCCGAAATGGCCTCCTTCCATGCTGTAAATGTCTGTGATTCTATGATTTTGACAGTGGGCTATATTATGTACCAAATTTGTTCCTGGTGAGGTCCATATTGTGTATAATATAGTTTAATCCGGTCTCTATGTTGCTAAAATGATGTAGAGGCACTGGACTGAGAGGCTATAACTATCAGGAAAGATTGAACCGGCTGGGGCTGTTTTCTCTAGCGAAGAGAAGGCTGAGGGGTCGTTAAAGTTATGAAAGAGTTCGATAGACGTAGAGAAGATGTTACCACTTGTGTGGGAGTCCGAATCTAGGGGCCACAATTATAAGATAGTCACTAATAAATCTGATAAGGAAATCAGGAGAAACCTCTTTACCCAGAGAGTGGTGCGAATGTGGAACTCACTACCACAGGGAGCAATTGAGGCACTGCATTTATGAGGACACTAGATAAGTACATGAGGGAGAAAGGAATGGAAGGGTATTCTGACAGGGAGAGCTGAAGTAGATTGGGAGGAGGCTCGTGGAGGATGGCCAATATTTATCCCTCACTCAACATCACTAAAACAGATGATCTGGTCATTCTCACATTGCTGTTTGTGGGAGCTTGCTGTGCGAAAGTTGATTGCCGTGTTTCCCACATTACAACAGTACTTAATCGGCTGTAAAGCGCTTTGAGATAGCCGATGGTCGTGAAAGGCGCTCTATAAATATAAGTCTTTCTTTCTATTCATTTGTGTGCACCATAAACACCGGATAGACCAGTTGGGCCGAATGGCCTGTAAAATCTATGTGATCCAAACTAACACAATGCTCATAGCAAGCTAACTGTGTTTTACATTCCCTACAGATGCAGAGTGCTGGATGAATCATGCTTTCACCACTCCTGGATGTCTAAGTTCCTGATACTTAGGATCGATTCTGGTTCTCTGAGAATCGGGGTGCTGGGCTGTGGCGTTTTGGGGAAACAACTGGTGTTGGCCTTGCTTCAGCTGTCAGATCTGACTCCAGCCAACATCACCGTCTCCACTAGGAGACCAGAAAATCTCAGTAGGTTTATTTAAGGAGTAAAAATTCTAATTATGCTTTAGATTGAAGCAAAAGCTAAAGGAAAGTAGGAACCGGCACAGGTGCTCTCTAAGTTCCCCAACCTCTTTAGCGGAATACAGGAGAACTCCTCAATAAATAAGCTGCCTCCACATCTGGGGAACTTGGGGAGTGCTACACTGTTAGGGGGCAGTACTGAGGGATCGCTGCACTGTTGGAGGAGCAGTATTGAGGGAGTGCTGCACTGTTGGAGGAGCAGTACTGAGGGAGTGCTGCACTGTCAGAGGGGCAGTACTGAAGGAATGCTGCACTGTCGGAGGGGCAGTACTGAGAGAGCGTGGCACTGTCGGAGTGGCAGTATTAAGGGAGTGCCGCACTGCCGGAGGGGCTGTGCGATGGGAGGGCTGCACTATCGGAGGGGCAGTTCTGAGGGAGCGCTGCACTGTCGGAGGGACAGCACTGAGGGAGCGCTGCACTGTCGGAGGGGCAGTACTGAGGGAGCGCTGCACTGTCGGAGTGGCAACACTGAGGAAGCGCGGCACTGTGGGAGGAGCAATGTTGTGGAAGCACAACATTGTCGCAGGGGAAGATCTGTGGGAGTGCTGCACTGTCAGAGGGGCAGTACTGAGGGAATGCTGCACTGTCGGAGGGGCAGTACTGAGAGAGCGTGGCAGTGTCGGAGGGACAGTATTGAGGGAGCGCTGCACTATCGGAGGGGCAGTACTGAGGGAGTGCTGCACTGCCGGAGGCGAAGTTATGAGGGAGCACTGCACCGTCAGACGATCCATACTGTCAGTGCAGCACTTCCTCAGTAGTGCCCTCTATCAGTAGACATAACAGAGGGAGGGCTGCACTGTCGAAGGAGCAGTACTGAAGGAGTGCTGCACTGTTGGAGGGGGCATACTGAGAGACTGCTGCACTGTTGGAGGGGAGCATAGAGGAGTGCTGCATTGACGGAGTGGCAGTACTAAGGGAGCGTGGCAGTGTCGGAGGGACAGTATTGAGGGAGCCCATTGTACTGTCAGAGGGGGAATACTGAAGGAAGGTGGCACTTTCAGATGGTCAGTACTGAGTAAGTGCTGCACTGTTGGAGGGGCAGAACATAAGAACATAAGAAATAGGAGCAGAAGAGGCCATTTGGTCCCTCGATCCTGCTCTGCCATTTAATAAGACCATGGATGATCTGATCATGGACTCAGTTCCACTTTCCTGCCCGCTCCCCATAACCCTTGACTCCCTTATCTTTCAAAAATCTGTCTATCTCCGCCTTAAATATATTCACTGACCCAGCTTCCACAGCTCTCTGGGACAGAGAATTCCACAGATTTACAACCCTCTGAGAGAAGAAATTTCTCCTCATCTCAAATCTAAATGGGCGATCCCTCATTCTTAAACTATGCCCCCGGTTCTAGATTCCCCCACGAGTGGAAACACCCTCTCTGCATCTACCCTGTCAAGCCCCCTCAGTATCTTTTATGTTTCAATAAGATCACCTCACATTTTTGTAAACTTAAACGCCCAACCTACTCAACCTTTCTTCATAAGTCAACTCCTTCATCTCAGGAATCAACCTAGTGACCTTTATCTGAACTGCCTCCAAAGCAAGTGTAACCCTCCATAAATAAGGAGACCAAAACTGTACGCAGTACTCCAGGTGTGGTCTCACCAATACCCTGTATAGTTGACCTGTTCAAAAACCACCTTAAGTAGAGGACGTGCATCCGGGAGGGCACCGAGCACCTCGAGTCTCATCGCCAAGAGCATGCAGAAACCAAGCGCAGGCAGCGGAAGGAGCGTGCAGCAAACTAGTCCCACCCACCCTTCCCTCAACGACTGTCCCACCTGTGACAGAGTCTGTAATTCCTGCATTGGACTGTTCAGTCACCTAAGAACTCATTTTTAGAGTGGAAGCAAGTCTTCCTCGATTTCGCGGGACTACCTATGATGATGATGATGTACAGTTGTAGCAGGACTTCCCTACTTTTATACTCCATCCACCTTGCAATAAAGGCTAACATTCCATTTGCCTTCCTGATTACTTGCTGTACCTGCATACCAACCTTTTGTGTTTCATGCACCAGGACCCCGAGGTCCCTCTGTACTGCAGCATTTTGTAATCTCTCTCCATTTAAAGAATAATTTGTTTTATTTTTCCTGGCAAAGTGGATAACCTCACATTTTCCCACATTAAACTCCATCTGCCAAGTGTTTGTCCACTCACTTAGCCTGTCAATATCCCTTTGCAGATTCTTTGTGTCCTCCTCACAACTTGCTTTCTAACCCATCTTTGTATCATCACCAAACTTGGCTACATTACACTCGGTCCTTTCATCCAAGTCATTAATATAAATTGTAAATAGTTGACGCCCCAGCACCGATCCCCACTAGTTACCGTTTGCCAAACGGAAAATGACCCATTTATCCTAACTCTCTGTTTTCTGTTAGTTAGCCAATGCTGTAAGGTGTTCTGGGGAGTGTTGTGCCTTGGGTGTCTTTCTCTGGGCTTTTGCCCTCAGAGCTTATGCCTGGCCTGTGAGGTACCCTGAGTGCTGCAAGAGCACTCCTGGAGAGACTGTGTCCACAGCTTATGAAGGGGGTTTTGAGACCCGTGCGTCCCCACAGCTTATGACTAGCCTGTGAGGCACCTGTGAGTGTCAAACACTCCTAACCCCTTTCTTCCCTAGCCTGTGGCACGCAGTTGAGCGTTTTCGAGGCGCTCCTGGCTTCCCTTACACTGTTCTGACACAAGACTCACGATCAGGAGATGAAATACAACAGAACTGAAATGAGGCGATTCCAAGAGGAACTTTAAGCTTCCAATTTATTTGACAAGATGTATCTCAACAAACAGCAATACACCATCGAAACAATCCCCCTAAATCCCACTAAACGGACACATCGAAAATTTTTACACAAGTTTAACAGCAGTGCAATGCCCAACCTCCCACCTTCCTGACCTAACTGAGTTGGGAGTTCTGGGGACCAGAGATTATACTCACCACAGCCTTTACAGTCTTTCCAGGTCAAAACGTGGTTTCTGGGTTCTCTTTTTGCTATCTTCAGGATCTTGAAGTTACTTTTTCGGTTGTGATTTTCTTGGAAACTTGCTTGTTGTTGCGTCTTGTTGTTGCTGTGGATCTACCTGAGTCCAGCTCTCAGGGGAAGACCCTTGTGGAAAAAGAAAAGGTTCAGTCTCCTGTAGCGAAAGGAGGCTGAACTGATGACGTCTTGGGATGGTGGTTTGCTTCTTCTGTCTTCGGTGTATTTGGACACTGATCTTCCTTCTGTGTCGAAAGGTTGACTGCTTGCTGGAACACGAGAACGGAATAATTTGTTGGGGCAGATATCAAGTTATCCAGCCAGACTTTCGTGCTGAAATAAATCCTTCCCATTGGTGGGCTTGTGATTTTTGAAAAATGCAGCAGCGTTGGATTTTGCGGGGTTTTCTACTGGCCATCCCTGATGTTAACCTAATCAAGGGTTGAGTAGGTGTTAATTGGGTTGGCAGGGTGTGGGTCTCCTATAGCCATTGTGTAGGCCCTCAGTTTGTTTTGGGTTCCCTAGTTTTCTTAAGGCCTGCATAATATCCCTCTATAGTGTAAATGTGGGGGAGACAATAGCCTGGTATCAGTGATGAGTTAGTCCCGAGTTTTCGAGCAAGGATACTCCCATTGGCTTGGAGTCCCTTGCTTCGGGCTGACTCTGTCTCACCATTGGCCCTCCGGTGTCTTCCCCCGTCCAATCACTGCCCTGCCAAGGCCACACCGTCTCGGTTTCAATCCACATCTGGTTCTGGGTTCCCTCTTCCTTCCAGGACACTGGCCTGCTGCAGCACAGACAGATCCCACAGCTCTTTTCCTTCTGGGTAAAATGAGGGGCTTTCGTCCTCCCCTACAATGCTAATATATTACCCCCAACCCCATGAACTTTTATCTTGTGCAGTAACCTTTTATGTGGCATCTTATCGAATGCTTTCTGGAAATCCAAATAGTTCTCCCTTATCCACCCTGCTCGTTACATCCAGCAAATTTGTTAAACATGATTTCCTTGTCATAACACCATGCTGACTCTGCTTGATTGAATTATGCTTTTCCAAATGTCCCGCTACTGCTTCCTTAATAATGGACTCCAGCATTTTCCCAACGACAGGTGTTAGGCTAACTGGTCTATAGTTTCCTGCTTTCTGACTCACTCCTTTTTTAAATAGGGGCGTTACATTTGTGGTTTTCCAATCCGCTGAATCTCCAGAATCCAGGGAATTTTAGTAGATTGCAACCAATGCATCCACTATCTCTGCAGCCACTTCTTTTAAGACCCTAGGATGCAGGCCATCAGGTCCAGGGGACTTGTCCGCCTTTAGTCCAATTATTTTACCGAATACTTTTTCTTTAGTGATAGTGATTGTTTTAAGTTCCCCCCTCCCTATTGCCCCTTCATTATCTATTGTTGGGATGTTTTAGTGTCCTCTACCGCGAAGACCGATACAAAATATTTGTTCAAAGTCTCGGCCATTTCCCTGTTCTCCATTATTAATTCCCCCGTCTCATCCTCTAAAGGACCAATGTTTACTTTAGCTACTGTCTTCCTTTTTATATATCTGTAGAAGCTCTTACTATCTGTTTTTATATTTCTTGCTAGTTTACTCTCATAATCCATCTTCTCTCTCTTTATTACTTTTTTAGTCGTCCTTTGTTGGTTTTAAAAAATTTCCCAATTCTCTGACCTCTCACTAATCTTGGCCACATTGTATGCCATTGTTTTCAATTTGATATCATCCCTTACTTCCTTAGTTAGCCACAGATGGTTCTCCCTTCTCACTCGAATATATATTTTTTGAGAGTTATGAAATATCTCCTTAAATGTCTGTCACTGCTCATCAACCATCTTACACTTTAATGTATATCCTCAGTCCACTAGAGCCAACTCTGCCTTCATACCTTTGTAATTGCCTTTATTTAAGATCAGGACACTGGTATGAGACCCAACTATCTCACCCTCCGGAATTTGAAATTCAACCATGCTATGATCACTCTTTCCTAGAGGATCCTTTACTATGAGATCATTTATTAAACCTATCTCATTACACAGGACTAGATCTAAGATAGCCTGCTCCCTGGTTGGTTCCGCAACGTACTGTTCAAGGAAACTATCCCGGATACACTCTATGACCTCTTCCTCAAGGTTACCTTGGCCAATTTGTTTTGTCCAATCAATATGAAGATTAAAGTCGCCCATGTTTATTGCCATACCTTTCTTACAAGCCTTCATTATTTCTCGATTTATACTCTGTGCAACAGTGCAGCTACTTTTAGGGGGCCTATAGATTATGCCCACCTGTGACTTATTTCCCTTAATATTTCTTATCTCCACCCAAACTGATTCTACATCTTGATCTTCTGAGCCAATATAATTTCTCACTACTGCACTGATCTCATTCTTTATTAACAGAGCTACCCTATTTCCTTTTCCTTTCCGTCTATCCTTCCGAATTGTCAAATACCCCTGAATATTCAGTTCCCAGCCTTGATTATCTTGCAACCACGTTTCTGTAATGGCTATCAGATCATACCCATTTATATCTATTTGTGCCGTCAACTCATCTATCTTATCACGAATGCTACATGCATTCAGATAAAGAGCTTTAAATTTTGTCTTTTTACCATTTTTCCCTACTCTGACCCCACTTTTTGATGCACTCTTATGTTTATACGCTCTGTCCCTTCCTGTCACACTCTGGTTATCATTGCCCCTATCGCTACCCTGCTCTATTGCCTTCTCCTTTCTTTTTAACTTGAGAGGTGATCTCATTGAAACATTTAAAATTCTCAGAGAGCTTGACAAGGTAGATGCTGAGAGGATGTTTCCTCTGGCTGGGGAATCTAGAACTAGGGTCACAGGATAAGGGGTCAGCCATTTAGGACTGAGGTGAGGAGAAATTTCTTCACTCAGAGGGTTATGAATCTTTGGAATTCTCTACCCCAGAGGGCTGTGGATGCTGAATCATTGAGTAATTTTGACAGACATTGAGAGATTTTTGGACTCTAGGGGAATCAAGGGATATGGGGATTGGGCAGGAAAGTGGAGTTGATGTTGGAGATCAGCCATGATCTTATTGAATGGCGGAGCAGGCTCGAGGGGCCGTATGGCCTACTCCTGCTCCTATTTCTTATGTTCTTATGCGAGGAAAAGCAGAGCAAGAGGGCCCAGGTCCAAGGTTGTGAGGGACAAGGTTATGACAAACACCAGAGAGAGAGAGTGACAAGTGGCAGTGCGGCGAGGAAGGCCGAGTGAGGCCAGGACTCTGGATTCATTTAACTACAGTTGGATTTGGCTGCTGTAATGGGGAATTCTGTCGGGCTGGGATTCTGGGTCGATAAGATCCAATGAGCTGAAGGGCCTTCTTCATCCAACACCCATCTTGTAAACACCATGCCACGTCCTTTCTGTTTCAGGTGAGCTGACAAAGCTGGGAGTCAAGTGTATCTATGACAACAAACGAATGGCCGCCTCAGTGGATGTGATGTTTCTCTGCTGTCTTCCATCTCACTTAATCACCGTTTCCTCCCAGATCCGGGGCTGCATGTCTGAGTCCTGCATCGTGTACAGTTTTGTAACCGCAGTGCCTGTGCTCAGGTCAGTCCCACGCTCACGGATCATGTACAGTCTGGTAACCGCAGTGCCTGTGCCCAGGTCAGTCCTGCACTCACAGGGTACGGGAGACTCATAATACAGGCCGGCCATTTACTGCCCATCCCCTAGTTGCCCTGTGAGAAGGTGGTAGTCGATCCTCTCCTTGAACCGCTGCTGTCCATGTGGTGAAGGTGCTCCCACAGTGCTGTTAGGGAGGGAGTTCCAGGATTTTGACCTAGTGATGATGAAGGAACAGTCAGTATATGTCCAAATTAGGATGGTGTATGACTTGGAGGGGAACTTGGAGATGATGGTCAGCCCCAAAATGACATGATATAGGCTATTCCCTCCTGAGGCTGGGTGCTTTGGAGATGCTCCAGAGGAACCTGGAGTGATTCTGTGCAATATTTATTATCTCCCTTTGGTAAGGGCATGACCTTCGCCCAGCACCTTCTCATCGACCGAGATTGGGAACTCAGCAAGTGCAAGGCTAATAAGCATGAGCAGGCACACTATCGCTAGTGGAGCCACTGCAAGGCCATTCCAGTGTCAACAGTTTACATTTATATAGCACCTTTTGCACAGCCGAATAACCATGGCTGAGTCACTTCATGGTTGAATGTCTGACCCCAGCAGGAATCAGACTGGAACAAGCGGCAGATATGAAAGAGGCTGTTGACCATGGGGCAGGAGTTTAAGGAAAGAGTTCGAGAGTGCGGGGAAGAGATTGGTGTGCCACTTGTGGTGGAATGGAGGGAGGGCGGACCTCTCTGTAGGCCAGGATTGGGAGAGCTGAGGGTGTTGAAGGAGTTTGGAGCAGTTTGGTGCAACAGGGCTGTGGAGGGATTTGGAGGAGAATTTTGATGTCAATGCGCTGAGGAATGTGGAGCCATTGGAGATTGGCTAGGTATGGGGAACCACATGGGATTGGATACATGCCGCAGAGTTGCAGATGAGTTGGAAGCTATGGAACATGGAGATTGGGAGGCCAGTGAGCAGAGAGTTGGGAAAATTGAGTCCAAAGGCAACCCTGGATAAATGAGTGTTTCCAGCTGAGATTAGATAACTCCGCACAGACCAGGGATAGGACATCGGATCTTACTGGTCTCTCTGGCTCAGTTTTTTTAAAAATTTGTTCCTGAGATTTGGGCGTCACTGACAAGGCCAGCATCTATTGCCCACCTCTCATTGGTCTTGAGAAGGTGGTGGTGAGCCGCTGTAGAATTTACCAATATTTCGCAAAGATTCCTGGTACCTTTCCCCTGCAGAGGAGAAGAATCCCTTTCTGGACTTTTAAAATGGAAGGAAAAACTTCGGGACACAAATGAGTTTAAAGGGGAGACGAAGCCTGCAGGGGATAAAAGGGGATGCATTCATGGAGACCCCCAACCCCCCCCCCCCCCCCCCAGTGTTTGGACTTTTTGAAAAGAGAATTCAAAATGGACCTAAATTACAGAAGCTTGAGATCCCCCAAACATCTACAGAAAGGAGCATATCAATTTTAAGATTCTACAACATTTTGGCTGTGAAAAAGAGTTACCGAATACAGGAGGTGGGGCTAACCTCTGTGAAGCAAATTCGTGTATTAAGGATCCCAGACTGTCTAGGGGGAACTATGCAACACCAATTCACCCCCTAAGAGATAATCAAATTACCCAATCAAGCACAATGGAAATCATGGGCCCAACTAGATGGTCAAGAAACTGGACAATCCTGAAACAATGCAAAACCAGTGATAGCACATTATCACACCCTAATCGAGTTACTGCTGACTAGCCCACCAAAAACACTGACAAAGGAGACATTTGAAAATCAATGGACAGAACAGTTTAAACAAAGCCCAAGAACTGATTTGGCGCAAAGATAAGGAAGCCCGTTTTAGTATAACTGAAGGCCTGTTCTGGCAGTTAGGGGTGCTTCTAGAGACACTATTAAGTTAGCAGTCTCGTTGCATAAGTTCTACACCAGCCGCGAAAAGTGGGACCCCGAAACATCGGCGAAAGGAATCTCTAAAACCCAGAAGGACAACACCACGACAGCAAACAGGCTGTCAAAATGACTATCGGAAAGTTGCGGGCCATCGCGACCAACCCAACAGTCAACCGGAACCAACCCGACAAAACCGAAGAAAAACCGAAGATTTTCCACTCTACAAGCTGGTCCTACGCCACCAAAGGGGTACAGACTACAGAACGTGGACAACTAAGGCAAACCCCGGAGTTGGAACTGTCAAAAGGGGATCGGTGAGCATGGCCCCTGAAACCCCAGAGCAATAACTTAGTTAGTTAGGGGAATTGGGAGGGGGGAGGCTGGGATAACTTGTGTAAATGTATCTGCATTCTCCTCTTTACCCCATTTAGAGTTTAAGCTGTATTCTTTTCCCCACAGGCTGTAATTTGACATTTTATTCAATGTGTTGTACCCCTCAGTGTGTATTGGTATTAATACTCTGTGTGTGTTATTAAAGGTGTGCCTTTTACTTCTTTTTAGACACAATAAAGCCATACCTACTTCCTACATTGAAACCGATTGTCTGTCCAAGTCTGTCACAGTCCCTTCATAATTCCAGTGTCCAGAACCAAGGGTGTGGGAGCGATTCGGAACCGCTCATATAAGGTCAGAAGGGAAAGCTGACCCCCTGCAAACCAGCCCTTACACCATCTTCTTTGAACCGCTGCAGTCCGTGTGGTGAAGGTATTCATAGAATCGTAGAATCTTACAGCACAGAAAGAGGCCATTCGGCCCATCATTCCTGTGCCAGCTCTATGAAAGAGCGATCTGATTAGTCCCATTCGCCTGCCCTTTCCCCATAGCCCTGCAAATGTTTAAGTTTAAGTATTTATCCAATTCCCTTTTGAAAGTTATTATTGAATCTGCTTCACCGCCCTTTCAGGCAGCGCGTTTCCGATCATAACCACTCGCTGCGTAAAAAAATATTCTCCTCATCTCCCCCCTCTGGTTCTTTTACCAATTATCTTAAATCTGAATCCTCTGGTGACTGACCCTCCTGTCACTGGAAACAGATTTCCCCATTTACTCCATCAAAACCCTTGTTGATTTTGAACTTCTCTATTAAATCTCTCCTTTGTGTAGGATTTGGTGCTTACTTAAAGATGGAGATTGTTATTGGTCTCTTTTTTTCTCAGACTCAAGCATCTTCTGGCGCACAGCACTATAGTGAGGCCGCAGTATTCCCACTGCGGAGATCCCTGGGTGAAACTTTGGGAGAGCCACAAAAACGCTCTTGGAGCCCTGCTGGATCAGGAGGTTATCGAAGTGTCGTCGCCATTTAAAGAGAGTGGTAAGTAATGTGGAAGTTCCTCAGTGCTCTGCGCACGCGGAGGTGTGGTGAAAAGTCCCAACTCCATAGCGCTGTACCACAGAGTGGCAAGAATTGGCCTGTGTTTCCCTTACATATCGAATGCCTCATGGGCTGTGCTGTTCGAGAACTGCAGACCAGAAGCTAGCAATTTTCAACGGGCAAAGAGGGGCGAAAGAAATCAAAGTGCCACATAGTTTAGCCTCAGGAACAGCACAGGCAGAGATCCTGGGTACAGCAACAGCAACTTGCATTTATATAGCACCTTTAACGTAGTAAAAACGTCCCAAGGTACTTCACAGGAGCGTTATCAGCCAAAAATTGACACCGAGTTGCATAAGAAGATATTAGGGCAGATGAACAAAAGCTTAGTCGAAGAGGCAAGATTTAAGGAGCGTCTTAAAGGAGGAGAGAGAGGTAGAGAGTGGAGAGATTTAGGGAAGGAATTCCAGAGCTTCGGCCCAGGCAACTGAAGGCACGGCCACCAATGGTGGAGCGATTAAAATCAGGGATGCGCAAGAGGCCAGAATTAGAGGAGCGCGGAGATTTCGAAGGATTGTCATTTTAAATTTGGGTGCACGGTCGGTCCCTTTAACAGTCTGCATGGTCCATTCAAAGTTGCATGCACGAAATTAAACATTGTACAAGCCGGCCCTGGACTGCAGGGTACCAACAATCAGCTGCATGGCCACTCAAAGTAGAGGTAACGTTGGTTGTGGGGCTGGAGGACGTTCCAGAGATAGGGAGGGGAGAGGACATGAAGGGGTTTGAACACAAGGATGAGAATTTTAAAATTAAGGCATTGCCAGATTGGGAGCCAATGCAGATCAGCGAGCACAGGGAGTAATGGGTGAACGGGACTTGGTGCGAGTTGGGATCGGGGCAGTAGGACTTTGCATGAGGTTAAGTCTGTGTAGGGTTGTCTGCCCAACTGTAGTGTATTTGCTTCATGGATTCTTTGCTTAAGAATTCATAGCACCACATTACTATTACGAACGAGTTGGTTTATTAGCAAAAGGTATAACAATCACACGACACATTACCAGTTCATCCACCAAGCTCACAACCACCTGCCCCGTCGTGGATCCCCCTGAACCCAACTGACTGGGGTTTTATTGAGTCTTGTGAACATCATGTGACTGGCTAAGCCGCTCACAATGCAACAGCTCTACAACTCTTTTCGTTGTGAACAAAAATAAACATACAAACCTGGTGCTTACATTACACAACCTTAGCGGAGGCACTGTACTTTGCAGATAGAGAATGGTTGACACTGCTACCCATACAGTCTCCCTGTTTTAAAAGAAACACTCAATATAAGTTTTACCTTCATCCCAGACTGACCCCTTGCTACTAAATCCCAGACTGACCCCTTGCTACTAAATCCCAGACTGACCCCTTGCTACTAAATCCCAGACTGACCCCTTGCTACTAAATCCCAGACTGACCCCTTGCTGCCAAATCCCAGGCTGACCCCTTGCTACTAAATCCCAGAATGACCCTGTGCTGCCAAATCCCAGGCTGACCCCTTGCTACTAAATCCCAGGCTAACTCCTTGCTGCCAAATCCTAGACTGAGCCCTTGCTGCCAAATCCCAGACTGACCCCTTGCTACTAAATCCCAGAATGACCCCTTGCTGCCAGATCTCAGGCTGACCCCTTGCTGCCAAATCCCAGAATTACCCCTTGCTACTAAATCACAGACTGACCCCTTGCTACTAAATCCCAGACTGACCCCTTGCTACTAAATCCCAGAATTACCCCTTGCTACTAAATCCCAGACTGACCCCTTGCTACTAAATCCCAGGCTGACCCCTTGCTGCCAAATCCCAGACTGACCCCTTGCTGCCAGATCTCAGGCTGACCCCTTGCTGCCAAATCCCAGACTGACCCCTTGCTACTAAATCCCAGACTGACCCCTTGCTACTAAATCCCAGAATTAACCCTTGCTACTAAATCCCAGACTGACCCCTTGCTACTAAATCCCAGACTGACCCCTTGCTACTAAATTCCAGACTGACCCCTTGCTACTAAATCCCAGAATTACCCCTTGCTACTAAATCCCAGACTGACCCCTTGCTACTAAATCCCAGACTGACCCCTTGCTACTAAATCCCAGAATGACCCCTTGCTGCCAAATCTCAGGCCGACCCCTTGCTGCCAAATCCCAGACTGACCCCTTGCTACTAAATCCCAGACTGACCCCTTGCTACTAAATCCCAGAATGACCCCTTGCTGCCAAATCTCAGGCCGACCCCTGGCTGCCAAATCCCAGACTGACCCCTTGCTGCCAAATCCCAGACTGACCCCTTGCTACTAAATCCCAGACTGACCCCTTTGCTGCCAAATCCCAGGACATACACTTTATCTTCTCCAGGAGTTTACCAACTCAGCCGTACAAAACGACAGGTACTGGGTTTGATGAGTGGTTTGTGAGCTCAGCCAGGGCAGTGGTTGAGCATAGCATTGGCCCCAGCAGCCCTGAGTTAAAAAGGGTGCAAATTAGCCAGGGTTATTGCTTTTCTTTGTTATCCAGTGATCTCAAACGTGTGGCCATCTGGTGTGGACCGCATTGCGTTTGGCTGTAATGCCAAATAGCTTATTGACACTGTCTAGGCTCATGCATGGAGAATGGCCACGTAGGTGAGGTGCAGCATGAGTTATTGACTGCGGGAGAGGAGAAAAGGGAGAAGGTTCACAGGGAGATGAAGCCTTACTTTAAAAGCCCCACATGTGGAACCTTATCAACTGCTTTCCGAATAGCTGAGTAACCCTCTCTAACCTCACCTTGTTTGATTTTTTTCGAATCTCAGTTGTTGGGTTTATTCTGAATTTATCTCTGATTCTTGCAGGTAATGTGTGTGTGAACCATAAATGGTTTGAAGAAGTTATATATTCTATTCTAAATGTCTGCTACTTCCTGAAAGTGCCACATAAAAGCACGGTGAACTTGCTCAATGAAGTATTATTCAGTCCCACAGAAGGCGTGGAAGCATTGGGAGAACCAACTTTGTTTGCGTGCGAAAGCTTTGTCAATGCAACATGTGCGCAATCACTATCATATAAGAGGTATGTTGATCAATTGGCAAAACGGAATGCCTGTAATTACATGTGATTAGGGGTATGGCAGCATAGTGGTTATGTTACTGGACTAGTAATCCAGAGACCTAGGCTAATGATCATTAGTCGTGAGGTGAGTTCAAATCCCACCACAGCAGGTTGTGAATTTGAATTCAATTAATTAAATATATTTGGAATAAAAAGCTGGTGCCAGTAAAAGTAACCATGAAGCTATCAGATTGTCGTAAAAACAAAAATGGTTCACTAATATCCTTTAGGGATAGAAATTTGCATTCTTTACCCGGTCTGGCCTATATGTGACTCCAGATCCACAGCAATCTGGTTGACTTTTAACTGCCCTCTGAAATCATCATCATCATCATCATCATAGGCAGTCCCTTGAAGCGAGGATGACTTGCTTCCACGCCAAAAAGGGATGAGTTCACAGGTGTTTCAATGAAGGACCTAATATTCCAGATCCTGAACTACATGTTGAAGGGTGGAAGATGCCTGTGCGTGGGTTTTTTTAACGCATGGTGGCCGTTGCACACCAGCCACCACACGGGCTTGACAGAGTTAGGTCTTGGTCCAGTGGCAAGGATTACCCAAGACTAACTGGAGACCAGCTCTGCTGCACAGACCCAGCGCGCACACATCGCAGTGTGGGCTGGGCCCGTGCCGCCCCAGGGCCCACGCCTCTTCTGGGCCCCAGGCTCACGCCTCTCCTGGGCCCCGGTCACTTCCCTCTATGGACTCTTGCCGCTCCTTTGCCCTTCCTGCTGTGCCTGCCCGCACTGCAATCAGCGACCTGGCTTTGTAGCCGTCGCCCTCCTGCAGCAGCACGCGCTGCTCCCTGCAGTGGTATGCCGTCACACGTTGCTCCCTCCAATGGCCCTGGTTTGCTGATGGTCTTGCAGGCCGGGACCACGCCAATTTCCGGGCTGGGCCGTCGCACGCTGCTCCCTCCAGTGGCCCCGTCCTTCTGAAATAGCCTAGCAACCACTCAGTTGTATCAAACTGCTATGACAAAGCATAATAAGAATAAAACCAGACGGACCACCCAGCATCGACCAAGGCATCAGATTCGGACAAGACAAAGGCACAGCCAGTGCAGTCGGCCCTGCATAGTTCTCTATCATCTGGGGACTTGTGCCAAAATTGGGAGAGCTGTCCCACAGACTCGTCAAGCAAGAACCTGACTTAATCATACTCATTTAATGGCAGAGCAGGCTCGAGGGGCCATAAGGCCTACTGCTCCTATTTCTTAATGTTCTTATGTACTTAGAGAATCATACCTATCAGCCAACATCCCAGACCATCCCATGGTATGGCCTGTCCCACCGCCAGGACACACCAACCAGGTGTGGCGGCACAGTGGTGTACAGTCGAGAGGGAGTGGCCCTGGGAGTCCCCAACATTGACTCTGGACCCCATGAAGTCTCATGGCTTCAGGACAAACATGGGCAAGGAAACCCCCTGCTGATGACCTCATACCACCTTCCCTCAGTACTCTTCCATGTTGAACACCACTTGAAAGAAGCAAGGTGGGCAGCAGGAGTACAGAAGGTGGGGGACTTCAGTGTTCATCACCACGAGTGGCTCAGCAGTACCACGACTGACCAAGTCCTGAAGGACATAGTTGCCAGACTGGATCTGCGGCAGGTGATGAGAGAACCAACACGAGGGAAAAACCTACTTGGCCTCGTCCTCACCAATCTACCTGTCGCAGATGCACCTGTCCATGACAGTTTGGTTGGAGTGACCATCGCACAGTCCGTCACACTGAGCACACCATCCACGTGCTGTGTTGTAGATTCAGAACAGATCTAGCAGCTCAAAACGGGGCATCCATGAGGCGCTGTGGGCCATCAGCAGCAGCAGAATTGTGTACCACCACAATCTGTACCTCATGGCCCGGTATATCCCTCACTCTACCATTACCATCAAGCCGGGGGACCAACCCTGGTTCAATGAGGAGTGAGCGAATGGTTAGGATCTGGAATGCACGGCCTGAAAGGGTGATGGAAGCAGACTCAATTGTGGCTTTCAAAAGGGAATTGGATAAGTGCCTGAAGGAAAAGAAATTGCAGGGCTACGGGGAAAGGGCGCGGGAGTAGGACTGGCTGAAGTGCTTTTGCAGGGAGCCGGCACAGGCTCGACGGGCTGAATGGCCTCCTTCTGCACTGTAATGATTCTATGAGTGTAGAAGAGCATTCCAGGAGCAGCACCAGGTGTACCTGAGAATAAGGTAACACCCTAGTGCTGCTACAACACAGGATTGGTAAACAGCGGAAGCAGCATGCCATAGATAGAGTCATGAATAGTGATGGACAATTAAACAACTAACAGGAGGAGGAGGATCCATGAATATCCCCATCCTCAATGATGATGGAGTCCAACACGCGAGTGCAAAAGACAAGGCTGAAGTGTTTGCCACCATCTTCAGCCAGAAGTGCCGAGTGGATGATCCATTTCGGCCTCCTCCTGAGGTCCCCACCATCACAGAAGCCAGTCTTCAGCCAATTCGATTCACTCCACGTGATATCAAGAAACAGCTGAGCACACTGGATACAGCAAAGGCTCTGGGCCCTGACAACATCCTGGCTGTTGTGCTGAAGACTTGTGCTCCAGAACTAGCCGTGCCTCTAGCCAAGCTGTTCCAGGACAGCTACAACACTGGCATCTACCCGACAATGTGGAAAACTGCCCAGGTATGTCCTGTCCACAAAAAGCAGGACCCATCCAATCCGGCCAATTACCGCCCCATCAGTCTACTCTCAATCATCAGCAAAGTGATGGAAGGTGTTGTCGACAGTGCTATCAAGCGGCACTTACTCACCAATAACCTGCTCACCGATGTTCAGTTTGGCCCCAGCAGGATCACTCGGCTCCAGACCTCTTTACAGTCCTGGACGCTCCTTTAGTATAGTCATTGATTTTTGAAAGATAACCCAAAAGCCCCAGTAGCAGGCTTGGGCTTGAGCGACAGCTCCAAGCTCAACAACGTGGCTCAGTCATATACTGTACTGTGCATGTACGACCAGATCGAGCCCGGATACGCTAAAAGGGCACGGTGTACACAGCGCGCTTGCGCAGGAAGACACAAAAATGTTTGTGCAGATAATCACTTCGGGCAATAAATCTGGTTTTGCAGGCGACGCCACATCCTGTGAACGATTATATTATTTTTTTAATTACTTAAGCCACAGAAACTGTATCCAGCTTCCCCTTCAATGCATCTATGCTGTTGGCCTCAACCACCCCCTGTGACAGCGAGTTCCACATTCTCACCACTCCCTGGATAAAGAAGTTTCTCCTCAATTTCCGTTGGATTTATTAGTGACTGTCTTATATTTATGGCCCCTAGTTTTGAACTCCCCCATAGGTAGAAACACCTTTGCTACATCACCCGATCAAACCCTTCATAATTTTAAAGACCTCGATCAGCCGTCTCTTTTCTAGAGAAAAGAGACCCAGCCAGTCCAGCCTTTCCTGATAGGTATAACCTCCCAGTTCTCGGATCATCCTTGTAAATCTTTTTTTGCACCTATACCCTATTTGTCATATGGAGAGCAGACCTGTGCACAGTACCCCATGTAGTGTAATAATGCAAGGAGAGTTGCACTGTTTAGAACAGAATAGCAGAACCTGGATGAGGTCGAAGGTGCTGGAAACAGCCAGCAGGTCTGTCAGCACCCTGTGGAGTAGATCTTGACCTTTGTGCCAGGGTGTAAAGCCACAGAGTAAAGGGTGGTATCTGTCACTGGTCAACAAGCAACAGGCAGCTTATGCTAGATCACATTTAGGGTTTCAAGATGCAAGGGGAACAGATAAAGAAAGAAAGAACTTGCATTTATATAGCACCTTTCGCGACCTCAGGACACCCCAAAGTGCTTTACAGCCAATGAAGTACTTTTGGAGTGTAGTCACTGTTGTAATGGTGGAAACGCGGCAGCCAATTTGCGCACAGCAAGCTCCCACAAACAGCAATGTGATAATGACCAGATCATCTGTTTTAATGATGTTGGTTGAGGGATAAATATTGGCCCCAGGACACTGGTGAGAACTCCCCTGCTCTTCTTTGAAATAATGCCATGGGATATTTAACCTTCACCTTAGAGCAGGCCTTTACCTCAGTTTAACATCTCATCCGAATGACAGCACCTCCGACAGTGCAGCACTCACTCAGCACTGCACTGAAGTGTCAGCCTAATTTTTTTTGTGCTCAAGTGTCTGGAGTGGGACTCAGGCGAGAGTGCGACCCACTGAGCCACAGCTGACACTATAAACTGAGCCCCAATAAATTGTAACCAGGAGCCACGGACTTGAGCTGAGGAGAGGGACAGTGAACGGGCATGAGTGTGGGACAATAGTCCAGGCTATTTGGCCCACCTAGCCTGGTAGCCAAGGCCGGTTTGAATTTAGAGGGATAGGTTTTAAATTTGTGCCAAACAGGTGATAGGGAGAGATGTAAAGCGGACTGCCGACTCGCTATCACCCGCTTTACACTGTGGCACAAAGGGCAAGATCTACTCTACAGGGCGCTGAATGTCAGTCATGCCAGATAGTGTCAGCAAGTTCAAAAGGGAGCTGATGGTTCTCCAGTGAAAGGAGGGTGAGAGGTAACACAGAAACATAGAAAATAGGTGCAGGAGCAGGCCATTCGGCCCTTCGAGCCTGCACCGCCATTCAATAAGATCATGGCTGATCATTCCCTCAGTACCCCTTTCCTGCTTTCTCTCCATACCCCTTGATCCCCTTAGCCGTAAGGGCCATATCTAACTCCCTCTTAAATATATCCAATGAATTGGCATCAACAACTCTCTGCGGCAGGGAATTCCACAGGTTAACAACTCTCTGAGTGAAGAAGTATCTCCTCATCTCAGTCCTAAATGGCCTACCCCTTATCCTAAGACTATGTCCCCTGGTTCTGGACTTCCCCCAACATCGGGAACATTCTTCCCACATCTAACTTGTCCAATCCCGTCAGAATCTTATACGTTTCTATGAGATCCCCTCTCATCCTTCTAAACTCCAGTGAATTAAGACCCAGTTGATCCAGTCTCTCCTCATATGTCAGTCCAACAATCCCTGGAATCAGTCTGATGAACCTTCGCTGCACTCCCTCAATAGCAAGAACGTCCTTCCTCAGATTAGGAGACCAAAACTGAACACAATATTCTAGGTGAGGCCTCACTAAGGCCCTGTACAACTGCAGTAAGACCTCCCTGCTCCTATACTCAAATCCCCTAGCTATGAAGGCCAACATACCATTTGCCTTCTTCACCGCCTGCTGTACCTGCATGCCCACTTTCAGTGACTGATGAACCATGACATCCAAGTCTCGTTGCACCTCCCCTTTTCCTAATCTGCCACCATTCAGATAATATTCTGCCTTCGTGTTTTTGCCCCCAAAATGGATAACTTCACATTTATCCACAATATACTGCATCTGCCATGCATTTGCCCACTCACCTAACCTGTCCAAGTCACCCTGCAGCCTCTTAGCGTCCTCCTCACAGCTCACACCGCCACCCAGTTTAGTGTCATCCGCAAACTTGGAGATATTACACTCAATTACTTCATCTAAATCGTTAATGTATATTGTAAAGAGCTGGGGTTCCAGCACTGAGCCCTGCGGCACTCCACTAGTCACTGCCTGCCATTCTGAAAAGGACCCATTCATCCCGACTCTCTGCTTCCTGTCTGCCAACCAGTTCTCTATCCACGTCAGTACATTACCCCCAATACCATGCGCTTTGATTTTGCACACCAATCTCTTGTGCGGGACCTTGTCAAAAGCCTTTTGAAAGTCCAAATACACCACATCCACTGGTTCTCCCTTGTCCACTCTGCTAGTTACATCTTCAAAAAATTCCAGAAGATTCGTCAAGCATGATTTCCCTTTCATAAATCCATGCTGACTTGGTCCGATCATGTCACTGCTTTCCAAATGCGCTGCTATTTCATCCTTAATGATTGATAGCCGTAATAAGGTGGATGAATTAACTGTGCAAATAGATGTTAACAGATATGATGTGATTGGGATTACAGAGACGTGGCTCCAGGATGATCAGGGCTGGGAACTCAACATCCAAGGGTATTCAACATTCAGGAAGGATAGAATAAAAGGAAAAGGAGGTGGAGTAGCATTGCTGGTTAAAGAGGAGACTAATGCAATAGTTAGGAAGGACATTAGCTTGGATGATGTGGAATCTATATGGGTAGAGCTGCAGAACACCAAAGAGCAAAAAACGCTAGTGGGAGTTGTGTACAGACCTCCAAACAGTAGTAGTGATGTTGGGGAGGGCATCAAACAGGAAATTAGGGGTGCATGCAATAAAGGTGCAGCAGTTATCATGGGTGACTTTAATATGAATATAGATTGGGCTAACCAAACTGGAAGCAATACGGTGGAGGAGGATTACCTGGACTGCATAAGGGATGGTTTTCTAGACCAATATGTCGAGGAACCAACGAGGGGGGGAGGCCATCTTAGACTGGGTGTTGTGTAATGAGAGAGGATTAATTAGCAATCTCGTTGTGCGAGGCCCCTTGGGGAAGAGTGACCATAATATGGTGGAATTCTACATTAGGATGGAGAATGAAACAGTTAATTCAGAGACCATGGTCCAGAACTTAAAGAAGGGTAACTTTGAAGGTATGAGGCGTGAATTGTCTAGGATAGATTGGCGAATGATACTTAAGGGGTTGACTGTGGATGGGCAATGGCAGACATTTAGAAACCGCATGGATGAACTACAACAATTATACAACCCTGTCTGACGTAAAAATAAAAAAGGGAAGGTGGCTCAACCGTGGCTATCAAGGGAAATCAGGGATAGTATTAAAGCCAAGGAAGTGGCATACAAATTGGCCTGAAATAGCAGCGAACCCGGGGACTGGGAGAAATTTAGAACTCAGCAGAGGAGGACAAAGGGTTTGATTACATAGAAACATAGAAAATAGGTGCAGGAGTAGGCCATTCGGCCCTTCTAGCCTGCACCGCCATTCAATGAGTTCATGGCTGAACATGCAACTTCAGTACCCCATTCCTGCTTTCTCGCCATACCCCTTGATCCCCCTAGTAGTAAGGACTTCATCTAACTGTCTTTTTAAATATATTTAGTGAATTGGCCTCAACAACTTTCTGTGGTAGAGAATTCCACAGGTTCACCACTCTCTGGGTGAAGAAGTTTCTCCTCATCTTGGTCCTAAATGGCTTACCCCTTATCCTTAGACTGTGACCCCTGGTTCTGGACTTCCCCAACATTGGGAACATTCTTCCTGCATCTAACCTGTCTGAACCCATCAGAATTTTAAACGTTTCTATGAGGTCCCCTCTCATTCTTCTGAACTCCAGTGAATACAAGCCCAGTTGATCCAGTCTTTCTTGATAGGTCAGTCCCGCCATTCCAGAAATCAGTCTGGTGAACCTTCGCTGCACTCCCTCAATAGCAAGAATGTCCTTCCTCAAGTTAGAAGACCAAAACTGTACACAATACACCAGGTGTGGCCTCACCAAGGCCCTCTACAACTATAGCAACACCAACCTGCCCCTGTACTCAAATCCCCTCGCTATGATAAGGATAAGGGGAAGCCATTTCGGACCGAGATGAGGAGAAACTTCTTCACCCAGAGAGTGGTGAACCTGTGGAATTCTCTACCACAGAAAGTTGTTGAGGCCAATTCACTAAATATATTCAAAAAGGAGTTAGATGTAGTCCTTACTATTAGGGGGATCAAGGGGTATGGCGAGAAAGCAGGAATGGAGTACTGAAGTTGCATGTTCAGTCATGAACTCATTGAATGGTGGTGCAGGCTCGAAGTGCTGAATGGCCGACTCCTGCACCTATTTTCTATGTTTCTATGATTCCAACATTTTCCCCACCACTGATGTCAGGCTAACCGGTCTATAATTACCCGTTTTCTCTCTCCCTCCTTTTTTTAAAAGTGGTGTTATATTAGCTACCCTCTAGTCCATAGGAACTGATCCAGAGTCGATAGACTGTTGGAAAATGATCACAAATGCATCCATTATTTCTAGGGCCACATCCTTAAGTACTCTGGGATGCAGACTATCAGGCCCTGGGGATTTATCGGCCTTGAATCCCATCAATTTCCCTAACACAATTTCCTGCCTAATAAGGATATCCTTCAGTTCCTCCTTCTCACTAGACCCACTGTCCCCTAGTACATTCGGAAGGTTATTTGTGTCTTCCTTCGTGAAGACAGAACCAAAGTATTTGTTCAATTGGTCTGCCATTTCTTTGTTTCCCATTATAAATTCACCTGAATCCGACTGCAAGGGACCTATGTTTGTCTTCACTCATCTTTTTCTCTTCACATATTTATAGAAGCTTTTGCAGTCAGTTTTTATGTTCCCTGCAAGCTTCCTCTCGTACTCTATTTTCCTCCTCTTAATTAAACCCTTAGTCTTCCTTTGTTGAATTCTAAATTTCTCCCAGTACTCAAGTTTGTTGCTTTTTCTAGCCAAATTATATGCCTCTTCCTTGGCTTTAACACTATCCTTAATTTCCCTTGTTAGCCACGGTTGAGCCACCTTCCCCGTTTTATTTTTACTCCAGACAGGGATGTACAATTGTTGAAGTTCATCCATGTGATCTTTAAATGTTTGCTGTTGCTTATCCACCGTCAACCCTTTAAGTATCATTTGCCAGTCTATTCTAGCCAATTCACGCCTCATACCGTCGAAGTTACCTTTCCTTAAGTTCAGGACCCTAGTTTCCGAATTAACTGTGTCACTCTCCATCTTAATAAAGAATTCTACCATATTATGGTCAATCTTCCCCAAGGGGTCGCGCACAACAAGATTGCTAATTAGTCCCTTCTCATTACACATCACCCAGTCTAGGATGGCCAGCTCTCTAGTTGGTTCCTCGACATATTGGTCCAGAAAACCATCCCTAATACACTCCAGGAAATCCTCCTCCACCGCATTGCTACCAGTTTGGGTAGCCCAATCAATATGTAGATTAAAGTCACCCATGATAACTTCTGTACCTTTATTGCACACATCCCTTATTTCTTGTTTGATGCTGTCCCCAACCTCACTACTACTGTTTGGTGGTCTGTACACAACTCCCACTCGCGTTTACTGCCCTTTGGATTTCTGCAGCTCCATCCATACCGATTCCACATCATCCAAGCTAATGTCCCTCCTTACTATTGCATTAATTTCCTCTTTAACCAGCAACGCCACCCCACCTCCTTTTCCTCTCTGCCTATTCTTCCTAAATGTTGAATACCCCTGGATGTTGAGTTCCCAGTCGTGGTCACCCTGGAGCCATGTCTCCGTGATGCCAATAAAAGTGCGCCCTTTTTAAAGGAGCATGAACTATAAACTTCAAATAAGTAAAACTAAAGGAAACTTATTGAAGCAAATTGTTGTTCCTGGTGTTGATCAGGCTCTCCAGTCCCTCCGGTGCCCAGGGTTCGCGAAGGGTTAGAGACAGCGGAAAGAACGGCAACATCATCATCATCATAAACAGTCCCTCGGAGTCGAGGAAGACTTGTTTCCACTGTAAAAGTGAGTTCTCAGGTGACTGACGAGTCCTGTGCAGGACCTACAGTCTCTGTCACAAGTGGGGCAGACAGCGGTTGAGGGAAAGGGTGGGTGGGGAGTCTGGTTTGCCGCACGCTCCTTCCGCTGTCTACGCTTGGCTCCTGCTTGTTCTCAGCAAAGAGACTCGAGGTGCTCAGCGCCCTCCCGGATGCTCTTCCTCCACTTTGGGCGGTCTTGGGCCAGGGATTCCCAGGTGTCAGTGGGGATGTTACACTTCGTCAAGGAGGCTTTGAGGGTGTCCTTGAAGCGTTTTCTCTGCCCACCTGGGGCTCATTTGCTGTGTCGAAGTTCCGCGTAGAGCGCTTTCTTTGGGAGTCTCGTGTTGGGCATGCGGACAATGTGGCCCGCCCAACGGAGCTGGTCGAGCGTCAGCAACAAGAGCCATTCCAATGACTAAGGCATCAGCTCCCACGCTGGGCCAGCTGGTTCAGGCTTTAACTGGCTTACCGCCAAGGCTCTCACGTTCACTCCCTGACCTTTTGGCTATTCTAAGTCAGGGGATTAGGCTACAGTTGCCCTGTGCCTCCCAGGGATCGGGAGTGGGGGAAATCTCAGTCAGTGCTCCTGCTCCCAATCATTGCCCAGTAACTCCTGCTGGAATTACCTAACTCAGGCTCATCTATGATGTGGCCGGATAGCCAACAACTCCCTGGACTCACACATAAGAACATAAGAAATAGCAGCAGGAGTTGGCCATTCGGCTCCTCAAGCCTACTCCACCATTTAATAATAAGATCATGGCTGATCTTCGTCCTCAACTCCACTTTCTCACCTGATCTCCGAATCCCTTGACTCCCCTGGAGTCCAAAAATCTATTGATCTCAGCCTTGAATATATTCATCGACAGAGCATCCACAACTCTCTGGGGCAGAGAATTCCAAAAATTCACAATCCTCTGAGTGAAGAAATTCCTCCTCATATCAGTCTTAAATGGCCGACCCCTTATCCTGAGATTGTGCCCCCTGGTTCTAGACTTCCCACAGCCCAGGGGAAACATCCTCTCAGCATCTACCCTGTCAATCCCCTTCAGAATCTTATATGTTTCAATGAAATCACCTAAACTCCAGAGAGTATCGGCCCAATCTACTCAATCTCTCCTCATAGGAGGAAACATGGGGAGTGGACTATACAGGGTATTTGAAGGAAGGATATTCTTGCATTGGAGGCTGTTCAGAGAAGGTTCACTACATTGATTCCGGAGATGATGGGGTTGACTTATGAGGAAAGGTTGAGTAGGTTGGGCCTCTACTCATTGGAGTTCAAAACAATGAGAGGTGATCTTATCGAAATGTATAAGATTATGAGGGGGCTTGACAAGGTGGATGCAGAGAGGATGTTTCCACTGATGGGGGAGACTAGAACTAGGGGGCATAGTCCCAGAATAAGGGGCCGCCCATTTAAAACTGAGATGAGGAGGAATTTCTTCTTTCAGAGTGTTGTAAATCTGTGGAATTCTCTGCCCCAGAGAGCTGTGGAGGCTGGGGCGTTGAATATATTTAAGGTGGAGATAGACAGATTTTTGAGCGATAATGGAGTAAAGGGCAATGGGGAGCAGGCAGGGAAGTGGAGCTGAGTCCATAATCAGATCAGCCATGATCTTATTGAATGGCGGAGCAGACTCGAGGGGCCGAAAGGCCTACTCCTGCTCCTATTTCTTATGTTCTTATACTTGAACCAGAACCCAAGCAAGAATCAGTTCCTCTAGGAGAGGTGGGGAAAAGCAAAGTGAAAGTGCAGAACAGCTTGTTCATTTCTTGTTTGTGTTTTCGAACATTTCTAACTGCTGCTGCTAAAGTCACTTGTTTTTTTTAAAAATATCTCTTCGCAGCCCATTCCCATGGTTCGACCTGTCGACCGTGTCACAGAATGACACACCCCTCACAAGGTTCCTCTGGCTACATCCTCGCTTGCAGCATCACCTCAGCTTCATATACCGCGTGTCCTTGTTAAAGAAGAGAGACTGGTTTGACACTGAAGACTACTGTGATCGCTGAACTGGTCTGAGCTGAAACGGACCAGAGCTGAGTGATCGATCCCCAGGAGCCCGGTGCCACTATTACTGCTACATCTTCACAATATTGAGAGGACATGCGAATTTATGGACTAGAAAGACAATTATAAAAGAATAACCGGTCCCAAAGTATAAAAATCCCATTCTATACCTCACTCACTTCATTCACCAGTAATCTGTCCAGCTCCCTCTTGAATTGGGTGTCACTAACCCCTCCACTGCCTCCCTGGGCAGAATGTTCCCATTTTCAGATTGAGTTTGTACCCCTTGGCTGCAGCGTTTGTGCTGATTTATTAATGCTGGGGACTCTTTTCTGTAAGATGCACAGACAGCAGTGATCGGGTTCGAGTGGGAACGTTCGGTTTGATATTGGATGTTGCAGGCGACACACATTACACTGAGCTTCTTTGCTCGAATGTTTAATTCACACGGACTGGCTCAACACATCACACACACACTTCTGGGCAGCTCAGAGGCTCAGCTTTCCTTGGCTAATTAATTAGCCGGATCATTCTTCTGTTATTACAGTGAGATTACAGGAGAAGGATGTCAGTGCTCGGGATTGGCACAATTTCCCAATTTAGACACCTACTGTCCCATCAAACACTCCCAGGGAAGGTACAGGGGGTTAGATACAGAGTAAAGCTCCCTCTACACTGTCCCATCAAACACTCCCAGGGCAGGTACAGGGGGTTAGATACAGAGTAAAGCTCCCTCTACACTGTCCCATCAAACACTCCCAGGGCAGATACAGCACGGGTTAGATATAGAGTAAAGCTCCCTCTACACTGTCCCATCAAACACTCCCAGGGTAGGTACAGGGGGTTAGATACAGAGTAAAGCTCCCTCTACACTGTCCCATCAAACACTCCCAGGACAGGTACAGGGGGTTAGATACAGAGTAAAGCTCCCTCTACACTGTCCCATCAAACATTCCCAGGGCAGGTACAGCACGGGTTAGATACAGAGTAAAACTCCTTCTACACTGTCCCATCAAACATTCCCAGGGCAGGTACAGCACGGGTTAGATACAGAGTAAAGCTCCCTCTACACTGTCCCATCAAACACTCCCAGGGCAGGTACAGCACGGGCTAGATACAGAGTAAAGCTCCTCTGTGGTTCCTTTACCTTAAAATTATCTTAAATCTGTGTTACCGATCCCCCGGCCAGTCTTTATCCTATTAAAACCTCTCGTAATTTTTAACACCTCTATCAAATCTCCCTTTAATCTTCTCTACTTTAAGGAGAACAATCCCACCTTCTCCAGTCTCTCCACAGAGCTGAAGTCCCTCATCGCTGGTACCATTCTCCTCTGCACCCTGCCCAAGGTCCTCAAGTGTGATGCCCAGAATTGAACACAATACACCAGCTGAGGTTTAACCTGTGGTTTATAAAGCTAGAATCATAGAATCTTACAGCAAAGAAGGAGGCCAGTCGGCCACGTGTCTGTGCTAGCTCTTTGAAAGCCTTGTCCAATTTAATTCCCCATCCTAGCTTTCTCCCCATAACCCTGCAAATGAGTCCTCTTTAGCATAACTAAGATTGAACATAACTTTCTTGCTTTTGTACTCCATGCCTCTATTAATGAAGCTAAGGTTCTCGTATGCTTTAACAGCTTTATCAACTTGTCCTGGCACCTTCGCAGATTAAACGGTTACACTCATAATAAATAGTCAGACTGAGTACTGTGTGTAATGAGCAAGTGTGACCTTAGCTCCTTTATTACAATTCCAGAGTGCAGGTACCTCGTGGGCGGCCTGCTTATATACTGTGCTCCCAAGGGATGCTGGGATCCCTTGGGACTCCAACAGGTACAGGTAGGCCCTCTGGTGGACAGGTGTGATGCAGGTTACAAGGGGTTAAATACATAACATCACTCCCCCTGTGAAGTCAACAATACACTTGTTTACAAGGTGAGACGATCTGGGGCTTTGCGCTCCCTTGTTGATAGTCTCGGTACAAATGCTGGTGTGGGTGGATTGGTCAGTTCTTCACTGGGCTGTTGGACAGCTGGCCTTGCCGGGCTGCTGGGGCTGATGATTTCGGTTTCGTGGTCAACTGTGATGTCAGTTGCCACTTGTGTGTGTGTTGGAAGGTCAATGTTGGTGGGGTCCTCTTCGGGTTGGTCATAGCTGTTGGTGAACCGCAATTTGATTTGGTCCAAATGTTTTCTGTGCGTTTGTCCATTGGTCATTTTGACCTGAAACACCCTGCTCCCATCTTTGGCTGTGACTGTGCCAGCGAGCCATTTGGGACCATGTCAATAATTGAGCACAAACACAGGATCATTGATCTCAATATCGCGTGACAAATTTGCGCAGTCATGGTACACACTGTGTTGATGCCGCTTGCCCTCCACGTGATCATGGAAATCAGGGTGGACAAGAGAGAACCTTGTTTTAAGCGCCCTTTTCATGAGCAGCTCAGCTGGGGGAATCCCGGTAAGTGAGTGGGGTCTGGTGTGGTAGCTGAGCAGTACTCGGGACAACCGAGTCTGCAGGGAGCCTTCCGACACATGTTTCAAGCTTTGCTTGATGGTCTGAACTGCCTGTTCTGCCTGACCGTTGGATGCGGGCTTGAACAGGGCAGATGTGACATGTTTGATCCCGTTGCGGGTCATGAATTCCATGAATTCAGCACTGGTGAAGCACGGCCCATTGTCGCTGACTAGGACATCAGGCAAGCCGTGCGTGGCAAACATGGCTCGTAGACTTTCAATGGTGGCCGTGGACGTGCTTACAAACATTATTGCACGTTCAATCCATTTTGAGTAAGTGTCTGAAGGGATTAATAGGGTTAGTGCGAAATTGCTGTGCTTGAGAAAAACCAAACAATCGACCCAGCATGTACTGAATGACAGGATGCGATAAGCAATTGTGAAAAGGTCACAAGATGCTGAGCAACATGGAAGCTAACTGCCAGCTAGAGGGAAGAGGTCAATCGCACACCAGATGCTGGCCGAAGATAAGGAAGGGTGCTGAACATAAACTGTATGGGGACATTTGAAATGTCAGATGATCGGGTCATGTGGAAGTAGTGACATGTGACCTCTGCGGTTTACGACTTTAAATATGCTGTATGTGTAACACCAAGTTGAGTTTGTGCCTAGTTGAGGAACCTACACACAATTCCCCTGGTACCTTGTATTAATAAACTGTGTGTGTTCTCTACTCTAATTTTGGTCTCGGAGTAGATTTATTTCTATCTCGGGGTTTTACCCCAACAGTTTTGGCGCTGCGAGCAGGGTGTACCGGTGGGCGGACTCGACTGAGACTCGAGTGTATGGGGATAAGGTCGGATTTTACGACATCCCGGAAATTGGAATGCCTGAGACGGCAGAGTTGAAGCCGCCGGACACCCAATGGACAGAGTGAGACACGGCGAGAGTTAATAACAGACACAGTGAGTAGAGACTAAGATAAAGCAGAGTATAAGTACGATAAAAGTGGTGTGAAAGCGAAACGAGTGTCCTCGTCATTTCAGTTGTCACAAACTATCTCAGTCGCCTAACTTGAGCCAGAATTAAGAGAGCAAATGCCCCACATGATGGCCAAGGATTAAGATCGAGGGGAACACCGAGAGGACAAAATGACGGCGAAAACCTGTGAGTGACTTGTGTGATACGCATGAGTTGGCGTGAGAGTTGAGGGATAATCCCATTGCGATAAATAAGTAACGGAATAGAAGTAGACCCGCGTGAAGAGACTCATTCACAGAGGAAGTAAAGGAAGGTCGGATCACATAATGGCGTCGGGGAAAGACCTTGAAGGGGGGCCGGGAGGGTCTCTTAGTAGGTTCTATGCAGACGACCAGAAGGGCTTAATAGACAAAATGATTAAAGACGGGTGGGATCCCTCGGCTGTCCCCAAGGAGCAAAAGAATTGGTGGGAGAAACAGAAACAGAAAAAGGCAAAGAAAGCCGGAATACTTTTAGTATATCAGTTATGTGTGTTACAAAGTAAAACTGAACAATTAGTGGAAAAAACTAAGGAAATAAAAGCTGAGAATAAGAAATGGAGAGAGCGGTATGAACAAACCGGCAGGTGGGGGGATCAGATTATGACCTCTGTCCGACTTATGTTGCCGCAGTAGCGGCATCGGCTCCTCCCTTTGATGAGGAGACTGAGATGGAAGGATCCAGTGACGAGAGAGGGAATGAGGAAAGAGCAGCCCCTGCTAGGGTGACCCTGGGCCCAGTGGGAGGATATCCCCGATATGAATACCACGCTTTCACCCCCACAGAAAAACAAATAATGAATCAGGATTTGGGGAGCTGACAACCACGGAAAAGGAATGTAGAATTTTGGCAAAAGTTGGAAGAATTATACGAAACTCACGACATGCATGAAAGAGATGTCCTTCAAATAGTTCGGGCTAAGTGTCTGAAAGATCGATGGACAGGGTTAGTAGCCCCTCACAGTGACGGCCATAGGCGCCACAAAGGCACAACGAGATACAGCCAGAACGGGGTTCGTTCAGGCTGTGCAGGCATTAATGGGAGCATCCACTCCAAATTGGGGATTGATAATGCAAACCCGCCAGAAAAAGGGAGAAAACGCCAATGACTACAGAGAAAGATTATGGTTTCAGTACCAAGAATCCTCGGGACAGGCGGCCCCGACCAGAGACGACCCAGTCTTCGGGAAAATGTTTAAGGACGGCCTTTCGGCCGACCATCAAAAGATCTTGAAAATGGGGGTGGTAGTCACGGACACCTATGACCAAGCTGTCCGGTGGACATGCCACATTAACTCTGGGGGAATAAAACAAGAAGTGGCCGCGGCTAAGAGTAGTAAGAGTGCAGACCAAGGGGAATGCTACAACTGTGGCAAGACGGGTCATTTTGCCGCCAACTGTAGAGGCCCCAGGAGATCAACCGTCCGATGTGACAATTGCAGGAAAAAGGGTCATGCCACTGATAAATGTTGGGCGCCCAGATCAGAAGAGGAGAAAGGAAATAGTCAGTCAGGCCTGAGAGTAGAAGAGATGAACCGACAGCAGCTAATCATAGCCCTGAAGGACTTAGGAAGAGACTGAAGGCCAGCGGCCCCCGTGGGGCAGGGAGAGGATCCACGTGTTCATATAACAGCGCTGTTAGGGGGCCGGCAGTGTGATATGTTGGTGGGAGCATCGGTATCTACGACAGATATTCCCTTACCCACAACTAAACATGTTGTCCATATAACTGGCGTGGGAGGATCTGCCACCAAAGCCCACCAGAGCAAAGTAATCCTATTGGAGATAGCCGGTATTCTGATCCCGGCACAATTTTATGTATGCCTGAATGCAGAAGGGACCATATTGGGGATCGACCTCCTGGAACAGTTAGGGGCAATAATAGACCCACAGAATAAGAGAATAGTTTGGAGAAATAAGGGAGGACACAAAATCACGACGTACGGGGAACAGACTAATTTGCACAATCACTCAAAGGTTGGAAGTCTGCAACTCCTCATCCGAGATTGGGATACAGCAGGAGACTACGGCCCATTATGCGAACAAATGAGGCAAGTGTGGGCTCAATCAAAGCAGGATTGTGGGCTGGTAAAGACCAAGCCAGTGGTCATTCCTGGGCCCGAACACACTCCGCATAAGCAATACCCCATTAAACCTGAAGCCCGAGAGGCCGTAAAACAAATAGTGCAGGACCTCTTGTGGAGCGGTGTTCTTCGGGAAGCCGAAAGCACTCGCCAACCTGGCCCGTAAAGAAACCAGCTGGCTCATACCGATTCACCATAGACTATATGGTGTTAAATAAAGTAACTCCCCGCCAGCACCCCATCGTAGCAAGCCCAGCAACCAAATTTAATGGATTGAAACCAGAACACAAATATTTACAGTCTTAGATATAGCTAATGGACTTTGGTTCATACCATTAGCCCAGGAGTCCCAAGATAAATTCACATTCACGGTAGGGGATAGCCAGTACACTTGGACGCGAGTGCCCCAGGGTTTTCACAATAGTTCGGCCATATTTCACCGAACTATGAGTCGAGCCTTGGAGACCGTAGATTTAGCCCCCTACCGAAGTACCATCCTCCAATATACGGACGACCTGTTGATTGCCTCGGAGGACGAGAGAGGACATATGGGGGCTCTAATAGAAATCCACGGAAGCATTAATGGAAACGGGATTTAAGGTAAACCCCAAGAAAGCTCAGATCGGATTAAAGGAGATGCAGTACTTGGGACACCAACTGTCACAGGTGACAAAAACAATGCCCCACCACAGAAAGGAAGCAATTCGCATTATGCCCCGACCGAAGACGGTTCGAGGAGTGCGTAAAGTATTGGGACTTTTTAACAACTGTAGAAATTTTATAGCCAACTTCGCGGCAATTGCAGAACCAATACAGAGGCTAATCAAAGGAAGAAAACCAGCTCTAGAAAGTGCGGAGTGGGGCCCGGAGCAGGAAACTGCATACGGCCAGATAAAGGCAGCCCTAATGTCGGCACCAGGCTTAGGACTGCCCAATATGAACGCACCGTTTCACATTTATTGTGAAAACGAGGGCGGGTTTTACGGAGCAGTAGTTACTCAAATGCATGGAGACCGAGCCCGCCCAGTAGCTTCCTATTCCACCCAACAGTTGCCCGTGGCAGGAGGTCTGTCAAGATGTGTAACAGCCTTGGACTGTGCAACATGGGCGGTGAAAATTAATGAGCCAGTAGTAATGACAGGGGAGGTTATACTACATACCAAACATACCTTGGCGGAAATGCTCAACACCGGGAAATTGCGCTCTGTGTCCAACGTACGCCGGGCCAAATGGGAGGCAGTGTTACTTCCCTTAGATGGGTCCGTAAAAATTGTACGAGACACGGGGGAGAACCCGGCAGAGGGCCTCTTATCCGTGGGTGAGCCTCATGAGTGCCAGGCACAGGAATGGGAGGACTCACCGGGACACATAAGTGAGATTCCCCTTGAAAACCCCAAGCTGATCCTGTACGTGGATGGGTCCCAGAGATACATTCAGGGGACCCCGCATACGGGATGGGCGGTGGTAGATGAAGCGCTAAACACTGTCCGAAAGGGGAGGTTAGACGGAGGACTGTCGGCCCAAGTAGCTGAGCTCACTGCCCTGACTGAAGCCCTCCAACTGGCCGAAGGCCAGCGGGCAAATATATATACGGATAGCCGCTATGCCTTCGGGGTAGTCCATGACTACATGACTGCCTGGGCAAGGAGAGGGTTCGTCACTTCGGGCGGGGAGGCTATCAAACATGAGGGCCGAATCAGACTACTATTAGACGCCGCCAGTAAACCCGCAGAGGCAGCAGTGATCAAGGTTAAGGCTCACCAGAAAGTAGTAAACAATGTCCAACGGGGCAATGAAGCGGCGGATAAAACGGCACAGGAAGCAGGGATATCCTTAGAAGTGCAGGAAGAAGTTGTATGTAGTATCATTACCAGGGAAGATACAGACATTGTGAGATTACATGCCGATGTAAGTGATGAAGAAAAGAAAGATTGGGGCACAAAAGGAGGAAGCCAGGGTGACGACTTCGTATGGAGGAAAGATGGGAAGGTGATAGCCCCGGCTTGTATTAGACAAATGCTCATGGAACTACACCATGGCATCAGTCATGTCGGACGGAACGTCATGATAACAAACATAACTGGGGATTGGTAGTGGCCAGGAATGGGGCGGGACGTAGCTAAGTATTGTCAGCAATGTGTCACTTGTGCACAGCACAACCCAGGAAAGGCCGTTAAGGTTAGAATGGCTCACCAACCACGACCAAGGGGGCCTTGGGAGTGTATACAGATAGACTTCACGGGACCTTTACCATCCTCAAGGGGCAAGAAATACTGTCTAGTAATAATAGATCAGTTTACGCGGTGGGTAGAAGCGTTCGCCATGCAAAACTGCACCGCAATCATGGTGGCCCGAATATTGGCAGAGGAAGTAATCTCATGTTGGGGCGTCCCTATCCAAATCGATTCTGACCAGGGAACCCATTTTACCGTACAAATAATGAAGGAGGTATGTGCTCTGTTGGGTATTAGACAGAAGTTTCATATCCCCTACCACCCTCAAAGCTGTGGGATGATAGAACGCATGAACAGGACACTTAAAACAGCCCTAGCAAAGGCCATCCAAGAGACGGGACAAGCTTGGGCGGATTTACCACCCACAATCTTGATGAGACAAAGGGCAATTCCTAACCAAGTGACGGGATTGACTCCATGAGTTGATGACAGACAGGGCGATGCACCTGACGGAAGGAATCATAACTGGGGGATCCGACGTAGGACTCCTGAGGGATCGGATTAGAAAGTACGTCTTGGAACTGAGTAAGCAACTTAAGGAATTGAGGAAGGAAGTGAGGGAATGGCAAGCAGGCCGGGACAAACAGAAGGAATTGGAGGACCAGGGGAGGTGTCGTAGGTAGGGCAAAGGTAATGGTAAAATGTCTGCCAGGACGAACGGGGTTTGCTCCCCGTTGGTCTGGCCCATTTGAAGTCCTAATTAGTGGAGATACGTGCGCCTGCATAGGTATGGATGGGGTTGGCCGATGGAAACATTGGTCTCAGCTCAAAGAATATGAATCCAACGACCCCAGCACAAGTGAACAAAACAAATAACCCTGCCTTCATACACATTCTAGGAAACTGAAGGCGGACGCATCAGCAGAAAACGCCGGAAGAAATAAAGACGATCCAAGATGAATGTGTTACACGATATTATGTGCAGTTTGCTTTTTTGTGTAATTGTAATATGTAGCCTAGGGAGGACTCAGGCCAGAGTACCCCCACGCACCAAGAGAGAGTTGCATGTAAACACCTTTTTGTACATGTCAAACACCTATGCCAAGAAAGCCAATGCTGCCAGCTGTTGGGTCTGTGCCCATGTCCCCACACACTCGGAGGAAGGAATCCCCCTACAATCAATCCCATTTAGTGAAAATGAGACGGCCAGCTGGATGTTTGGAGTTAGAACCGGATCCACAACCATTGGCTCTTATGCCATAGAGGCAGACGGCAGCACCATAATAAAACTTAAAAGTCATGGTTATAATCCAGAACAGTGTAGTGGTGGACACGGCCAACATATAACGATTCCTATCTACCACCGTTCCTGAGAACAAGGTGTCAGAAGGGACAGGGAGGGGGGTTTTGTCTCACAAGGCAAGGACGACCGGAAGATCCTATTGTGGGGTACAGTAACTGCACATATAGCCTTACCTTACCTGCTGAAGGGGTTAGGGTGACACTCCCATCATTAAACGGAAACGGTGACTTTTCGGTCCAATGGGACCCCCCAGCGATAAATAAGTATACGCCCTACAACGGGACTCATTTTGTGTGCAGTCACAGGGCCTACCCCTGGTTGCCCCGAGAATGGACGGGTTCTTGTTATCTGGCTTATATCGTACCCTACATGTATCACCTGGGTTCTCTGAGGGACCTCCACCGGAGAGCCAGGCGAGCCATCACGGAGACTGAAAGATTCTGGGCCATTGCGCTTCCCTGATATGGAGCAGGTAAATTGGCAAGGGAATCCATTAACATGGCTTCCGTCCTGGAACAGGTGGCCAACGATACAGCTAAGCCCTAGTTAAGGTTAATGCAGAGATGGTAGCCCTCTGCACAATCGAATGGCCCTTGACTATGTGTTGGCAGAAAAAGGGGGAACCTGTGCCCTCATCGGGGCCGAACGTTGTACATACATCCCGGATAGCTCGGGAGAAATTACCGATCTGGCAGAGCTTATCCAAGAAGAGGTTAAAAAGCTGAAGCAACCACCAGCCTCCAGGTTGTGGGGCTGGTTCTCAGGGTGGTTAGGATCAATGGGAACGTCACTAATCCACGGTCTGGCTACCTTTGTGGTGGTGGTAATAATGCTGTATTGCCTATGTATGTTACTTAAATGGTGTATCCGCAAAGCACTGTCATCTTTACTATCGAGCAGACCTGTAACCCAACCACCCTCAAACTAAGAGCACCTAGCGGTGTCTCAGAAGGTGGCGTACACACGCCCAAAACACCTATATGATGAGGTCTTATGAGCAGCAGAATGAGGTGCAACAGGAAATGGGAACCTGGACCCCGGAGTGGAGACCCCGGGGCCCAGGAGCCGGCACATCACATCACCAAGTTCTGCATAAAGACCGGGTATACGTTGGCCTAGAATTATGTATATGAAAGATTTTGGCCAAATGGGGGATTGAAGGGATTAATAGGGTTAGTGCGAAATTGCTGTGCTTGAGAAAAACCAAACAATTGACCCAGTATGTACTGAATGACAGGATGCGATAAGCAATTGCGAGAAGGTCACAAGACGCTGAGCAACATGGAAACCAACTGCCAACTAGAGAGAAGAGGCCAATCGCAAACCAGATGCTGGCCAAAGATAAGGAAGGGTGCCGAACAATAAACTGTAAAACTGCTGTATGGGGACTTTTGAAATGTCAGATGATTGGGTCATGTGGAAGTAGTGACATGTGACCTCTGCGGTTTACGACTTTAAATATGCTGTATGTGTAACACCAAGTTGAGTTTGTGCCTAGTTGAGGAACCTACACATAACTCCCCTGGTACCTTGTATTAATTACTGTATGTGTTCTCCAATCTCTGATTTTGGTCTCGGTGTAGATTTATTTCTACCTCGGGGTTTTACTCCAACAGCGTCCACGACAACCAAAAACATTTTGCCTAGGAATGGACCCACATAGTCTACATGGATCCTCGACCACGGTTTGGATGGCCAGGACCACAAACATAGCGGTGCCTCTCTGGGTGCATTGGTCAGCTGAGAGCAAGTGTTGCACTGGCGCACACATGACTCTAAATCTGAGTCAATGCCAGGCCACCACACGTGAGATCTGACTATGGCTTTCATCATTACGATGCCTGGGTGGGTGTTGTGCAGTTCGCAAATAAATGTGTCAAGACTACGAATTTGCCCCACAAAAGACCGTCCGCCTGCAGGGATAACTTGACTTTGCATCTGTGGAATGGCTTAATCGCTTCCTGCATCTTCACCGGGACACTGGACCAGCTCCCATGGAGGACACAGTTTTTTTACCAAGGACAGTAACGGATCCTGGCTGGTCCAGGTCCTGATCTGGCGGGCCGTAACGGGGGACTTCTCGTTCTCAAATGCCTCCATGACCATGAGCAAGTCCGCTGGCTGTGCCATTTCCACCCCGGTGGTGGGCAATGGTAGCCGACTAAGAGCATCTGCGCAGTTCTCTGTGCCTGGTCTGTGGCGGATTACATAGTTGTATGCCAACAGCGTGAGCGCCCATCTTTGGATGCGGGCAGAGGCATTGTATTAATCCCTTTGCTCTCTGAGAATAGCGATATGAACGGCTTGTGGTCAGTCTCAAGCTCGAACTTGAGGCCAAACAAGTACTGGTGCATTTTTTTTACCCCGTAAACGCACGCCAGAGCCTCTTTTTCAACCATGCTGTAGTCCCTTTCAGCCTTGGACAAACTCCTGGATGCATACGCAACTGGTTGCAAAATCCTCGATGCATTAGCCTGTTATAACATACACCCGACCCCGTATGATGACGCATCACAGACTAACACTGATCGTTTACATGGGTCATACAGGACAAGTAGTTTGTTAGAACACAATAAGTTTTTGGCTTTCTTAAAGGCAGCCTCTTGTGAATTCCCCCATACCCAGTCGTCTCCCTTGCGCAGTAGCACATGTAGGGGTTCGAGCAGGGTGCTTAACCCGGGTAGGAAATTACCGATATAGTTAAGGAGTCCCAGGAACGGCCGCAGCTCCATCACATTCTGTGATTGCGGCGCGTTCCTGATGGCATCCGTCTTGGCGTCGGTGGGTCTGATGTCGTCTGCAGCGATTCTCTTTCCTACAAGCTGAATGTAGGCAGCTAGGAGTTAAATTAAAAAGTAGGACCTCAAAGGTAGTAATCTCAGGATTGCTACCAGTGCCACATGCTAGTCAGAGTAGGAATTGATAGCTAAGATGAATACGTGGCTTGAGGAATGGTACAAGAAGGAGGGATTCAAATTCCTGGGATGTTGGAGCCGGTTCTGGGGGAGGTGGGACCAGTACAAACCGGACGGTCTGCACCTGGGCAGGACCGGAACCAATGTCCTAGGGGGAGTGTTTGCTAATGCTGTTGGGGAGGGGTTAAACTAATATGGCAGGGGGATGGGAGCCTATGCAGGGAGACAGAGGGAAGTAGAATGGGGGCAGAAGGAAAAGATAGAAAGAAGAAAAGTAAAAGTGGAGGGCAGAGAAAACCAAGACAAAAATCAAAAAGGGCCACATTACAGCAAAATTCTAAAGGGACCACGTGTGTTAAAAAGACAAGCCTGAAGACTCTGTGCTTCAATGCAAGGAGTATTTGTAATAAGATGGACGAATTAACTGCGCAGGCAGCTATCAACGAATATGATATAATTGGCATTATGGAGACATGGCTCCAGGGTGACCAAGGCTGGGAACTCAACATCTAGGGGTATTCAATGTTCAGGAAGGATAGACAGAAAGGAAAAGGAGGTGGGGTAGCATTGCTGGTTAAAGAGGAAAGTAATGCAATAGTAAGGAAGGACATTAGCTTGGATGATGTGGAATCGGTATGGGTAGAGCTGCGGAATACCAAAGGGCAGAAAATGATGGTGGGAGTTGTGTACAGACCACCAAACAGTTGTAGTGAGGTTGGGGACAGCATCAAACAAGAAATTAGAGATGTGTGCAATAAAGGTACAGCAGTTATCATGGGTGACTTTAATTTACATAAAGTAGATTGGGCTAACCAAACTGGTAGCAATATGTGGAGGAGGATTTCCTGGAGTGTAATAGGGATGGTTTTCTAGGCCAATATAGTGAGGAACCAACTAGAGAGCTGGCCATCCCAGACTGGGTGATGTGTAATGAGAAAGGACTAATTAGCAATCTTGTTGTGCGAGGCCCCTTGGGGAAGAGTGACCATAATACGGTAGAATTCTTTATTAAGATGGAGAGTGATGCAGTTAATTCAGAGACTCGGGTCCTGAACTTAAGGAAAGGTAACTTTGATGGTATGAGACATGAATTGGCTAGAATAGATTGGTGAATGATACTTAAAGGGTTGACGGTGGATAGGCAATGGCAAACATTTAAGGAGCACATGGATGAACTTCAACAATTGTACATCCCTGTCTGGAGTAAAAATAAAATGGGGAAGGTGGCTCAACCGTGGCTAACAAGGGAAATTAAGGATAGTGTTAAATCCAAGGAAGAGGCATATAAATTGGCCAGAAACAGCAGCAAACCCGAGGAATGCGAGAATTTTGGAATTCAGCAGAGGAGGACAAAGAGTTTAATTAGGAGGGGGAAAATAGAGTATGAGAGGAAGCTTGCAGGGAATATAAAAACTGACTGCAAAAGCTTCTATAGATATGTGAAGAGAAAAAGATTAGTGAAGACAAACGTAGGTCCCTTGCAGTCAGAATCAAATGAATGTATAATGGGGAACAAAGAAATATCAGACCAATTGAACAAATACTTTGGTTCTGTCTTCACGAAGGAAGACACAAATAACCTTCCGGAAATACTTTCGGGACAGAGGGTCTAGGGAGAAGGAGGAACTGAAGGAAATCCTTATTAGTCAGGAAATTATGTTCGCAAAATTGATGGGATTGAAGGCCGATAAATCCCCAGGGCCTGATAGTCTGCATCCCAGAGTACTTAAGGAAGTGGCCCTAGAAATAATGAATGCATTGGTGATCATTTTCCAACAGTCTATCAACTCTGGATCAGTTGCTATGGACTGGAGGGTAGCTAATGTAACGCCACTCTTTAAGAAAGGAGGGAGAGAGAAAATGGGGAATTATAGACCGGTTAGCCTGACACCAGTGGTGGTGAAAATGTTGGAATCAATTATTAACGATGAAATAACAGCGCATTTGGAAAGCTGTGACAGGATCAGTCCAAGTCAGCATGGATTCATGAAAGGGAAATGATGGTTGACAAATCTTCTAGAATTTTTTGAGGATGTAACTAGTATATTGGACAGGGGAGAACCAATGGATATGGTGTATTTGGACTTTCAAAAGGCTTTTGACAAGGTCCCACACAAGAGATTGGTGTGCAAAATTAAAGCACATGGTATTGGGGGTAATGTACTGACGTGGATAGAGAACTGGTTGGCAGACAGGAAGCAGAGAGTCGGGATAAACGGGTCCTTTAACGAATGACAGGCAGTGACTAGTGGAGTGCTGCAGGGCTCAGTGCTGAGACCCCAGCTCTCTACAATATACATCAATGATTTAGATGAAGGAATTGAGTGTAATATCTCCAAGTTTGCAGATGACACTAAGCTGGGTGGCGCTGTGAGCTGTGAGGAGGATGCTAAGAGGCTGCAGGGTGACTTGGATAGGTTAGGTGAGTGGGCAAATGCATGGCAGATGCAGTATAATGTGGATAAATGTGAAGGCAGAATATTATCTGAATGGCAACAGATTAGGAAAAGGGGAGGTGCAACGAGACCTGGGTGTCATGGTTCATCAGTCACTGAAAGTGGGCATGCAGGTACAGCAGGCGGTGAAGAAGGCAAATGGTATGTTGGCCTTCATAGCTAGGGGATTTGAGTATAGGAGCAGGGAGGTCTTACTGCAGTTGTACAGGGCCTTAGTGAGGCCTCACCTAGAATATTGTGTTCAGTTTTGGTCTCCTAATCTGAGGGAGGACATTCTTGCTATTGAGGGAGTGCAGCGAAGGTTCATCAGACTGATTCCAGGGATTGCTGGACTGTCATATGAGGAGAGACTGGATCAACTGGGTCTTAATTCACTGGAGTTTAGAAGGATGAGAGGGGATCTCATAGAAACATATAAGATTCTGACGGGATTGGACAAGTTAGATGCGGGAAGAATGTTCCCGATGTTGGGGAAGTCCAGAACCAGGGGACATAGTCTTAGGATAAGGGGTAGGCCATTTAGGACTGAGATGAGGAGATACTTCTTCACTCAGAGAGTTGTTAACCTGTGGAATTCTCTGCCGCAGAGAGTTGTTGATGCCAGTTCATTGGATATATTCAAGAGGGACCTTACAGCTAAAGGAATCAAGGGGTATGGAGAGAAAGCAGGAAAAGGGTACTGAGGGAATGATCAGCCATGATCTTATTGAATGGTGGTGCAGGCTCGAAGGGCCGAATAGCCTACTCCTGCACCTATTTTCTATGTTTCTATGTTTCTAAGAATTCGATGTCCTGAGCCAGGAAAACACACTTCGAGCATTTCAATCTGAGCCCCACGCGATCCAACCGACTAAGAACCTCCTCTAGATTCTTCAAGTGCTCCATGGTTTCCCGACCTGTAACCAAAATGTCGTCCTGGAAGACCACTGTACAAGGATCCGACTTTAGTAGGCTCTCCATGTTCCGCTGGAAGATCGCTGCGGCTGACCGAATCCCTAATGGGCACCGGTTGTAGATAAACAAACCTTTGTGCGTGTTGATGCAGGTGAGGCCTTCGCACTGCAACCTGTCCAGCTCAATTTCCACTTTCTCACAGATCATGTACGGTGCCGCCCGAGCCTTGTGGTGGATGGGTCACGTACCGGGAACCAAATGGATCTGCACTTTCGTCCCCGAGAAGCTTCCAATGCCTGGCTCGAACAACGACGGGAACTTGCTTAGAACCTGGGCACATGCGGTGTCGTTGACGGACGAAAGCGCTCGGAAGTCATCTCAGTTCCAGCGGATTTTCCCCAGCCAGCTTCTGCCAAACAACGTGGGGCCATCCCCGGCACAATCCACAGCGGGAGTTCGTGTACTGCTCCATCATGGGAGACTTTAACTTCAACGCTGCCAATTACAGGGATTAATGTAAGTCCTTAGTGTAAGTCCTTAGTTTGGTGTAAATGGGGCTGAGCTTGGGCCTGTGTGCCTTCTTTCTCCACAGCCTGTCGAAGGCCTTTTTACTCATTATGGACTGACTTGCCCCCGTGTCCAGCTCCATAGATACTGGAATGTCATTCAGTTCAACTTTCAACATTATTGGTGGGCATTTCATCATGAACTTGTGTATCCCGTACACCTCTGCCTCCTCAGTACGAGTTTCCAATTCAATCTGATCCACTGTGGATCGATCTTCCTCTGTAATGCGGTGGTTTGCAGGGTTTGCAGCTCGCCTGCACATTCGTTGGAGGTGTCCCATTGTTCTGCAGCCATTGATTGCACGCATAGTGCTTGAAGCAGCATTGATGGGGCCGATGATCACCCCCGCAGCACCAACAGGGTGTTAACTGCCTCGCATTAACAGATGATGGTGGACTCTGGGTCAATTGAGGTCAGACCACAGCAGCCGGTGTATACGTTCTGTCCTGTACATTTCTGCTCAAAACTGACATTACTTTATGCACAGTACTGCCCGAAACTTCTTTGTTCTGCGAGATCTGTTTGGTGTTGTCACTGGTGGACATAAATGTCTGGGCTGTCGTTATGGCTTTACTCAGATTCAGAGTTTCTAAAGTCAACAGTTTGCGAAGGATTGTCTCATGTCCAATGCCCAGTACAAAAAATTCTCTGAGCATTTGTTCTAGGAATCCCTCAAACTCACAATGTCCTGCGAGGCGCCTTAGTTCGGCGACATAGCTCGCCACTTCCTGGCCCTCCGATCGTTGACACGTGTAGAACCGATATCTCGCCATCAAAATGCTTTCCTTAGGATTTAGGTGCTCCCGGACCAGCGTACACAATTCTTCATAGTATTTCGCTGTTGGTTTTGCCGGAGCCAGGAGATTCTTCATGAGGCCATAGGTTGTTGCCCCACAGACAGTTAGGAGGATCGCCCTTCGTTTGGTCGCGTTCTCTTCCCCTTCCAGCTCGTTGGCCACAAAGTATTGGTCGAGTCTCTCCACGAAGGCCTCCCAATCGTCCCCTTCTGAGAACTTCTCCAGGATACCAACTGTTCTTTGCATTTTCATGTGGTTGTTCGTTACCTCGTCGCCAATTGTTACACTCATAATAAACGGTCAGACTGAGTACTGTGTGTAATGAGCAAGTGTGATCTTAGCACCTTTAATAAGACTCCAGAGTGCAAGTATCTTGTGGGTGGCCTGCTTATATACTGTGCTCCCAAGGGATGCTGGGATCCCTGGGGACTCCAACAGGTAGGCCCTCTGGTGGTCAGGTGTCATGCAGATTACAAGCAGTTAAATACATAACATCAAGGACCCGGCCTATCTGGATCCTGGCCTTGATACAAGCCATTCCACCAGACCCCTGCAGGAGTTGTGGTGGGAGTCTGGTAGAACAGAGGGAATTCAGCCCCATCCTATAGGTAATTGATGTTGGCCAAGGAGTATCAACTGATCACTTCCTTTTTTCTAATACATATCACCAGATATTGGATTGAAATCCATCATTCTTGTCTAGATGTGAAAATAGTCTCACCTAACCTGATCCAAAGTTACATCGAGTTTACAGCACACAAACAAGCCATTGAGCCCAACAGGTCCGTGACGAGGTTTATACTCCACACGAGCCTCCTCTCAACCTACTCCATCTCACCCTATCAGCATATCCTATTCTTTTCTTCCTTGTGTGTTGATCTAGCTTTCCCTTAAATGAAAAGTTACCCAGTTCAACCCAATCACAAGACCACAGTACAAAACTAAGCGAAAATGTAATTAGCTCCTGCTTGCCAGAGTCATTGGAACAAAGGAACAGGAGGCCATTCACCCCCCCCCCCCCCCACCCCGAGCTTGTTCCGCGATACAATGAGATCATAGCTGATCTTTATCCTAACTCCATTGGTTTGGTAACCCTTACTACCCTTGCCTAACACAAATCTATCAATTTATAGATCAAATCTGGTCATTGATTTAAAAACGTCATTGATAGCACAATTAATAGCATCAGAATGTTACAAATTGTAAGATTACATAAAGTATTTGGATGAGTACTATCAATCGATGGGAGCATAGGCACTACAGTGTATCGCAATATTTTGAGCATTCGCTAGGATTGACCAAACCAATGGAACAGACTTAGGCCAATGTCCAAGATTATAGTCGAGCTTTGGAAGGCTTGTATTGCATGTAACACATTTGAGCCCAGTATTCAGGCTCTCCCTCTGTGATCCGATGCACAGTGTATACCCTCAACCCCGGCAGCAGTATCGGGAGGTTCTTTCTCCCTGCCAATGGGATGCTCACCTGCTGAGTCGCTGCCCTTGCCGTCATATTTATTTAGGGGTCTTCTCATCTTAGCTTAACTAATCTTGCATGTAGAGTATGTGTTTATTTGTATGGTCATACTGTTACTTTTCTTTCTGTGTTCAGACACTCGAGCCATTACTCTTCAGTTGCGATTCCCTGTACTTTTTACTTTGGTTTGATTAAAGATTTTGAGATGGGGGGAATTTTCTTCTGCAATCCTGCCTGACCGACATTTCCCAATCCCCTCCCCCGATCCTTCCCCGCCCTCAACATGCAAATGGTGACTGGGAATTTGGACCTTGGAGAATCCCCTTCCTGTCTGCCCCACTTGTAGCCCGAGGAAGCAAGTGACCAAGGGCAGAGGGGGAGGGGGTACTCCATGGAGGGAGAGGGTATTCGAACGGACTCCTCGCCATTCTGCATTGTGGATTATTTTGCAAGGCATTACTGAATTAGACAGATGCGTGTCAGAAGCTATAATTGCTTTATTTTTATTAATTCGACAAGGACAAGGTTTCCACGGTATTATATGTCTCTCTTAAATCACAATTAAAAGGAACATCTTTTCTGATGCCGGGGTCTCTCCAGGTTCTTGTTAGTTTTATCTATTCAAGGACCATGCCCATCAATCAGTAGGAAAACATAACTTAACATAAGAACATAAGAAATAGGAGCAGGAGTAGGCCATACGGCCCCTCGAGCCTGTGCCGCCATTTAATATCATGGCTGATCCGATCATGGACTCAGCTCCACTTCCCCGCCCGCTCCCCATAACCCCTTAATCCCTTATCGGTTAAGAAACTGTTCATCTCTGTCTTAAATATGTTCAATGTCCCAGCTTCCACAGCTCTCTGAGGCAGCGAATTCCACAGATTTACAACCCTCTGAGAAGAAATTCCTCCTCATCTCAGTTTTAAATGGGCGGCCCCTTATTCTAAGATTATGCCTCCTAGTTCTAGTCTCCATCATCAGTGGGAACATCCTCTCTTCAAGTATATCCTTTTGTAAATATGGAAACCAAAACTGCACGCAGTATTCCAGGTGTGGCCTCACCAATACTCTGTATAACTGTAGCAAGACTTCCCTGCTTTTATACTCCATCCCCTTTGCAATAAAGGCCAAGATTTCATTGGCCTTCCTGATCACTTGCTGTACCTGCATATTAATCTTTTGTGTTTCATGTACAAGTACCCCCCAGGTCCCTCTGTACTGCAGCACTTTGCAATCTTTCTCCATTTAAATAATAACTTGCTCTTTGATTTTTTTCTGCCAAAGTGCATGACCTCACACTTTCCCACATTATACTCCATCTGCCAAATTTTTGCCCACTCACTTAACCTGTCCAAGTCCTTTCGCAGATTTTTTGTGTCCTCCTCACAAATTGCTTTTCCTCCCACCTTTGTATCATCAGCAAACTTGGCTACGTTACACTCAGTCCCTTCTTCCAAGTCGTTAATATAGATTGTAAATAGTTGGGGTCCCAGCACTGATCCCTGCGGCACCCCACTAGTTACTGGTTGCCAACCAGAGAATGAACCATTTATCCCGACTCTCTGTTTCAGGTCGGTGACCTTTCACCAGTTCAGACAAGTCATCGACCTGAAACGTTAATTCTTGTTTCTCTCTCCACAGATGCTGCCTGACCCGCTGAGTATCTCCAATATTTTTTGTTTTTGTTTCAGATTTCCAGCATCCGCAATATTTTGCTTTTGTACTCAAGTCTTTGTGATTTTCCCATGCTAATGCACAAGAGAGGTGTACAACGCCTCCCCTCGTGCTGAGCCCTACACTCAGGGCCCAGCTGCCTAATTTTGATAACTGAGGCGCAAATTGTTCCCAGACGCAAACATAACTGCCCCAAAATCATCACAGCTGAAAATCCAGCCCTATGTCCCCTAGTTTTAGTTTCCCCTATGAGTGGAAATATCCTCTCTGCATCCGTCTTGTCGAGTCCCCTCATAATCTTATTTGTTTCGATAAGATCACCTCTCATTCTTCTGAACTCCAATGAGTATAGGCCCAACCTACTCAACCTATCTTCATAAGTCAACCCCCTTATCTCGGGAGGCAACCTAGTGAACCTTCTCTGAACAGCCTCCAATACAAGTATATTTTTAAATACAGAGACCAAAACTGCACGCAGTACTCCAGGTGTGACCTCACCAATACCCTGTACATTTGTAGCAGGACTTCTCTGCTTTTATACTCTATCCCCCTTGCAATAAAGACCAACATTCCATTTGCCTTCCTGATCACTTGCTGTACCTGCATACTAACTTTTTGTGTTTCATGCACAAGGACTCCCAGGTCTCTCTGTACTGCAGCACTTTGCAATTTTTCTCCATTTAAATTATAATTTGCTTTTCTATTATTTCTGCCAAAGTGGATAACCTCACATTTTCCCACATTATACTCCATCTGCCAAATTTTTGCCCACTCACTTAGCCTGTCTATATCCTTTGCAGATTTTTTGTGTCCTCCTCACAATTTGCTTTCCCACCCATCTTTGTATCATCAGCAAACTTGGCTACATTACACTCAGTCCCTTCATCCAAGTCATTAATATAGATTGTAAGGATCTTGATGACTGGGGGGCAGTGCTGTGCGGCGAGGACAGGCTGGTGGAGGACCTTTGTCTTACAGCCCTCGACAACGTGGACCATTTCCCATATCTCGGGAGCCTCTTATCAACAAAGGCAGATATTGATGCGGAGATTCAACACCGCCTCCAGTGTACCAGTGCAACCTTCGTCCGCCTGAGGAAAAGAGTGTTTGAAGACCAGGCCCTCAGAACTACCACCAAGCTCATGGTCTACAGGGCTGTAGTAATACCCACCCTCCTGTATGGCTCAGAGGCATGGACCATGTACAGAAGATTCCTGAAGTCACTAGAGATATATCACCAACAATGTCTCCGCAAGATGCTACAAATACCCTGGGAGGACAGCCGCACCAACATCAGTGTCCTCGTCCAGTCTAACATCCCCAGCATTGAAGCACTGACCACACTCCATCAGCTTCGCTGGGCAGGCCACATTGTTCACATGCCAGACACGAGACTCCCAAAGCAAGTGCTCTATGTGGAGCTCCTTCACAGTGAACAAGCCAAAGGTGGGCAGAGGAAACGTTACAAGGACACCCTCAAAGCCTCCCTGATAAAGTGTGACATCACCACTGACACCTGGGAGTCCCTGGCCAAAGACCGCCCTAAGTGGAGAAAGTGCATCCGGGAGGGCGCTGAGCACCTCGAGTCTCGTCGCCGAGAGCATGCAGAAATCAAGCGCAGGCAGCGGAAGGAGCGTGCGGCAAACCAGACTCCCCACCCACCCCTTCCCTCAACCACTGTCTGTCCCACCTGTAACAGGGTCTGTGGCTCTCGTATTGGACTGTTCAGCCATCAAAGAACCCACTTCAGGAGTGGAAGCAAGTCTTTCTCGATTCTGAGGGACTGCCTCTGATGATGGTAGATTGTATATAGTTGAGGCCCGATCCCTGCGGCACCTCATAGTTACCATTTGCCAACTGGAAAATGACCTATTTATCCCGACTCTCTGTTTTCTATTAGCCAATCCTCTATCCATGCTAATATATTACTCCCAACCCCGTGAACTTTTATCTTGTGCAGTAACCTTTTATGTGGCAAATACACCACATCCACTGGTTCCCCCTTATCCACCCTGCTCGTTACATCCTCAAAGAACTCCAGCAAATTTGTCAAACATGATTTCCCTTTCATAAAATCATGCTGACATTGTTTGATTGAATTATGCTTTTCCAAATGTCCTGCTACTGCTTCCTTAATAATGGACTCCAGCATTTTCCCAACGACCGATGTTAGGCTAACTGGTCTAGAGTTTCCTGCTTTTTGTCTGCCTTCTTTTTTAAATAGGGATGTTACATTTGCAGTTTTCCAATCCGCTGGGACCTCCCCAGAATCCAGGGATTTTGGTAAATTACAACCAATGCATCCACTATCCCTGCAGCCACTTTTCTAAAATAGGGGAATGGAGCGCCCTCTGCTGACGGGTAGCACACGGTGCAGTGCTCAGGTGGTAGGGAACATCAGCGGCAGGTCGGGGCCATAAAAAGAGCAGTGAGCGGCGGTCATGGGCAGCATGGAGGCCACTGCAAGGTACAGCGCGAGCTGGTGCAGGAGGACGACGGCTGTGAAGAGTGACGTCAGCAAGATCCAGGTCGGTGATTGGAGCGTGGGCAGGTACAGCAGGAGCAGCGAGGTCAGGGCGAAGGAGCGGCGAGAAATTGTAGAGGGACGTGATCGGGGCCCAGGGGAGGCGTGAGTTCGGGGCCAGCGGCAGCACGGGCCCAGCCCACACTGTGCGATATGTGAGCGCACTAGGTCTGTGCAACAGAGCAGGTCTCCAATCATCCTGGTTAATCCTTGCCGCTGGACCGAGACCTCGCTCTGTCAAGCCCGTGTGGTGGCTGGTGTGCAACGATCACCCCACGTTAAAAAAATCCACCCACAGGCATCTTCCACCCTTCAACATATAGTTCATTCGAAACATCTGTGAACTCATCCTTTTTTTGGCTTGGAAGCAAGTCAGCTTCGAGGGACCGCCTCTGATGATGATGAGCTCGGATGGTGAGACCGCCCTCTGCTGGTGGCGAAAGCACAGTGCAACGCTCGGGTGGTGAGAGCACCCTCTGCTGGCGGCTAATGCACCATGCAACGCTCGGGTGGTGAGAGCATCCTCTGCTGGCGGCTAATGCACAGTGCAACGCTCGGGTGGTGAGAACACCCTCTGCTGGCGGCTAATGCACAGTGCAACGCTCGGGTGGTGAGAGCATCCTCTGCTGGCGGCTAATGCACAGTGCAACGCTCGGGTGGTGAGAACACCCTCTGCTGGCGGCTAATGCACAGTGCAACGCTCGGGTGGTGAGAGCACCCTCTGCTGGCGGCGAAAGCACAGTGCAACGCTCGGGTGGTGACAGCACCCTCTGCTGGCGGCTAAAGCACAGTGCAACGCTCGGGTGGTGAGAGCACCCTCTGCTGGCGGCGAAAGCACAATGCAACGCTCGGGTGGTGAGAGCACCCTCTGTTGGCGGCTAAAGCACAGTGCAGCGCTCGGGTGATGAGAGCACCCTCTGCTGGCGGCTAATGCACAGTGCAGCGCTCGGGTGGTGAGAGCACCCTCTGCTGGCGGCTAAAGCACAGTGCAACGCTCGGGTGGTGAGAGCACCCTCTGCTGGTGGCGAAAGCACAGTGCAGCGCTCGGGTGGTGAGAGCGCCCTCTGCTGCCGGGTAGCGCCCAGTGCTGCGCTCGGGTGGTGACAACGCCCTCTGCTGGCGGAAAACGCACAGTGCAGCGCTCGGGTGAGAGCGCCCTCTGTTGGCGGGGAACGCACAGTGCAGCGCTCGGGTGGTGAGAGCGCCCTCTGCTGGTGGGTAGCATACAATGCAGCGCTCGGGCGGTGACAACGCCCTCTGCTGGCGGGCGACGCACAGTGCAGCGCTCGGGTGGTGAGAGCGCCCTCTACTGGCGGGTCGGTGGCCCTGCAGCGCCCTCTGCCGGCCGAGTGCTGATGGTGCAGCGCCCCGGTTTCCTTCTGAGTAATTTAAAGCCACAAAATGAAAGTGTGGGGGCCGGGGAGTCGGGGCAAAGGGGCAGCGTTGCGGGTGGGAGGGGGGCTGTGAGTCCTGCGGCTGCAGGCGGCCCTGGATCAGCGGGGAACCCAGCCCAGCCCTGCCCGCTCTGTCAATGTGTTAGAGCGGCTCCCGGGGTCACCCAGCGCCGCGGCTCCATAGCTCAGTGGTTAGAGCACTGGTCTTGTAAACCAGGGGTCGCGAGTTCGATCCTCGCTGGGGCCTGTCCGGATTTTTACCCCACATTTGAAAACATTAAACAAAAGGATCATTTTAAATCCCCTGAAGAAATAATATTATCAGCAACCTTCAAATCCCAGCCGGGATCGGTCTTCCTGAACGTGTCCAAGTATCGGCCCCCATCGTCACTCCTTCCCAAACCCGCCACCTCTACCACCGAGAGGGACAAGGGCAGCAGGCGCATGGGAACACCACCACCTCCACGTTCCCCTCCCAGTCACACACCATCCCGACTGGGAAATATATCGGCCGTTCCTTCATCGTCGCTGGGTCACAATCCTGGAACTCCCTCCCTAACAGCACTGTGGGAGCACCTTCACCACACGGACTGCGGCGGTTCAGCATCATCGGAGTCGAGGAAGACTTGCTTCCACTCTAAAAGTGAGTTCTCAGGTGACTGGAGAGTCCAATACGGGAATTACAGTCTCTGTCACAGGTGGGTGAGGGAAAGGGGCACGGCCCAGCCCACACTGCGATACGTGCACGCACTCGGTCTGTGCAGCAGAGCTGGTCTCCAGTTACCACTGGAACAAGACTTGGCTCTGTCAAGCCCGTGTGATGGTTGGTGTGCAACGCGGCGGGGAGAAAGAGAGACACGGGGGGGAAGAGACACGGGGGGGGGAAGACTCAGGGGTGGGGAGACAGAGACACGGGGGGGGGGGAGACTCAGGGCTGGGGAGAGAGAGAGAGACATGGGGGGGAGGGTAAAGAGACATGCAGGGTGGAGGTGCAGAGAGACTCAGAGACTGGAGGAGAAAGGGGAAGCGGGAGAGGGGATCGGAGGGGAGAGAGGGAATTCAGGGAAGACGGATCATGAACCCCATTTACACCCAGATCTGATTTCACGGAAACTTCGATGTGTGTGTTACAAGGGACATCATTGGAGTGGATGAAATCCGGACACTGTCATTATTCACTTCATACTCAATAAACCTGTTAACAATCCGTGACCCACACACAATGCCCCATCGATGGTGGGGCTGGGATGAGGTCAGGAACTCGGGAGGCTTTTGCTGGGATGGAGGAGCTCTAACTTCTCTGGGTTCTGAAGTCAGAATGGCTCGAATTACATTTTGCAAAGTTTCTCAGAACTTGGGCTGGGCGGTCCCAGTTATACATTCCAGAGAAACTTCTGGGCGTGGCTTATCCTCCAACTGGCCTAATCAGCAATCAGGTCATGTGATAATGCAGAGCCAATCAGAGCATTTTCACGGTGCAAATAACTGCATCCAGTTATTGGATCCATTGGATGGTGTGACTGTGACTTTTGCTGGATGGGTGAGTTGGGAAGTTCGATCCATCTTGTAATTATTTCTTTCTTTATGTTCTTGTTGCAGGTTCCTGAAGTGGGCCTGCTGCTCAGGTGGGTATAAAAGATCCCACAGCACGATGGCGAAGAGCGGACGGGTCCTTCCGGTGTCCTGGCAAACTTTACCCACTGACCCTGCACCAGATGAACTGGTTATTGGTCCAATTGGCTGCCACGCCCCGGGCCTCTGGGACAGACACAGCTCCTCCCATTCTGTAGGAAACACCTTGGCGTGTTTTTGGAGATGTGATGAGTGGCTATATTAAACAGATCTCTTCCTCTACATGGTTTTAAAGTTTCTTTTAAACATGAATATTGTTTGATTAAATAAAAGCACAAACAGTTTTAAAAACACTTTTACCTTTATTTATTTGCATTCATGTGTTGAAATTGTTTTAACCAGTTTTGAACAGGTACAAACACTTGTAATTTGTCCCCAATCTCCCAGTCTCTCCCACTCACTCAAAGAGCACGAAATAGCTAGCATGGCAGAACCATTACACCACGATAGAGAACAGGGGGACGATTACACCCTTTTCACAACCCTCTCTCCAGGTCTCTCAGGCAGTGAGTGTGACAGACAGAGGACTCAATTATTCCCCAGAACCAGTCACATGCCCAATGGTAAATTACAGGTGGGTCTAATGGGATGGTTTGCACGGGAGGTGTTCAGCACACTCTCCGGGAGGGCTCCCAATCACTACTCTCAGCTCTCCGCAGACACAGGGCTGTGTCTTCCTCTGGACGATTCAGATCTTGGTCTCAAGGTGCACACCGTGCCGAGGGAGGAAATTCCTCTGTCCATAAGTTCGTAAGTATGGCCCAGCACGCGTTGGAATTCAAACCTCTGAACAATTGGCACAAAATCTATTTCGCCTCCATCTGAATAAAGAAGATCAAACACAATAGAGACAATTATACAATAACACACTGTGTGTTACTGGGTATAACACTCCTGTATATATTATATAATAACATTGTGTGTTACTGGGTATAACACTCCTGTATATATTATATAATAACACACTGTGTGTTACTGGGTATAACACTCCTGTATATATTATATAATAACACACTGTGTGTTACTGGGTATAACACTGTATATATTATATAATAACACACTGTGTGTTACTGGGTATAACACTCCTGTATATATTATATAATAACACATTGTGTGTTACTGGGTATAACACTCCTGTATATATTATATAATAACATTGTGTGTTACTGGGTATAACACTCCTGTATATATTATATAATAACACACTGTGTGTTACTGGGTATAACACTCCTGTATATATTATATAATAACACACTGTGTGTTACTGGGTATAACACTGTATATATTATATAATAACACACTGTGTGTTACTGGGTATAACACTCCTGTATATATTATATAATAACACATTGTGTGTTACTGGGTATAACACTTCTGTATATATTATATAATAACACACGGTGTGTTACTGGGTATAACACTCCTGTATATATTATATAATAACACATTGTGTGTTACTGGGTATAACACTCCTGTATATATTATATAATAACACACTGTGTGTTACTGGATATAACACTCCTGTATATATTATATAAAAACACACTGTGTGTTACTGGGTATAACACTCCTGTATATATTATATAATAACACACTGTGTGTTACTGGGTATAACACTCCTGTATATATTATATAATAACACACTGTGTGTTACTGGATATAACACTCCTGTATATATTATATAATAACACACCGTGTGTTACTGGGTATAACATTCCTGTATATATTATATAATAACACACTGTGTGTTACTGGGTATAACACTCCGGTATATATTATATAATAACACACTGTGTGTTACTGGGTATAACACTCCTGTATATATTATATAATAACACACTGTGTGTTACTGGATATAACACTCCTGTATATATTATATAATAACACACAGTGTGTTACTGGGTATAACACTCCTGTATATATTATATAATAACACACTGTGTTACTGGGTATAACACTCCTGTATATATTATATAATAACACACTGTGTGTTACTGGGTATAACACTCTGTATATATTATATAATAACACACTGTGTGTTACTGGATATAACACTCCTGTATATATTATATAATAACACACAGTGTGTTACTGGGTATAACACTCCTGTATATATTATATAATAACACACTGTGTTACTGGGTATAACACTCCTGTATATATTATATAATAACACACTGTGTGTTACTGGGTATAACACTCTGTATATATTATATAATAATATACTGTGTGTTACTGGGTATAACACTCTGTATATATTATATAATAACTCTGTGTGTTACTGGGTATAACACTACTGTATATTTTATATAATAACATACCGTGTGTTACTGGGTATAACACTCTGTATATATTATATAATAATACACTGTGTGTTACTGGGTATAACACTCCTGTATATATTATATAATAACACACCATGTGTTACTGGGTATAACACGCCTGTATATATTATATAATAACTCACTGTGTGTTATTGGGTATAACACTCCTGTATATATTATATAATATCACCATGTGTTATTGGGTATAACACTCTTGTATATATTATATAATAACTCTGTGTGTTACTGGGTATAACACTACTGTATATATTATATAATAACATACCGTGTGTTACTGGGTATAACCCTCTGTATATATTATATAATAACACACCGTGTGTTACTGGGTATAACACGCCTGTATATATTATATAATAACGCACCGTGTGTTACTGGGTATAACACTCCTGTATATATTATATAATAACACACCGTGTGTTACTGGGTATAACACTCCTGTATATATTATATAATAACACACTGTGTTACTGGGTGTTACACTCCTGTATATATTATATAATAACACAGTGTGTGTTACTGGGTATAACACTCCTATATATATTATATAGTAACTCTGTGTGTTACTGGGTATAACACTCCTGTATATATTATATAATATCATCGTGTGTTACTGGGTATAACACTCCTGTATATATTATATAATAACGCACCGTGTGTTACTGGGTATAACACTCCTGTATATATTACAAAATCACACATCGTGTGTTACTGGGTATAACACTCTGTATATATTATATATTAACACACTGTGTGTTACTAGGTATAACACTCCTGTATATATTATATAATAACACGCTGTGTGTTACTGGGTATAACAGTCCTGTATATATTGTATAATAACACAACGTGTGTTACGGGGTATAACACTCCTGTATATATTATATAATAACACACTGTGTGTTACTGGGTGTAACACTCCTGTATATATTATATAATAACACGCTGTGTGTTACTGGGTATAACAGTCCTGTATATATTGTATAATAACACAACGTGTGTTACGGGGTATAACACTCCTGTATATATTATATAATAACACGCTGTGTGTTACTGGGTATAACACTCCTGTATATATTATATAATAACACGCTGTGTGTTACTGGGTGTAACACTCCTGTATATATTATATAATAACACACTGTGTGTTACTGGGTATAACACTCCTGTATATATTACATAATCACATATCATGTGTTACTGGGTAAAGCACTCTGTATATATTATATAATAACACACTGTGTGTTACTGGGTATAACACTCCTGTATATATTATATAATAACACGCTGTTTGTTACTGGGTGTAACACTCCTGTATATATTATATAATAACACAACGTGTGTTACGGGGTGTAACACTCGTGTATATATTATATAATAACACACTGTGTGTTACTGGGTATAACACTCCTGTATATATTACATAATCACACACTGTGTGTTACTGGGTGTAACACTCCTGTATATATTATATAATAACACGCTGTGTGTTACTGGGTATAACAGTCCTGTATATATTGTATAATAACACAACGTGTGTTACGGGGTATAACACTCCTGTATATATTATATAATAACACGCTGTGTGTTACTGGGTATAACACTCCTGTATATATTATATAATAACACGCTGTGTGTTACTGGGTGTAACACTCCTGTATATATTATATAATAACACACTGTGTGTTACTGGGTATAACACTCCTGTATATATTACATAATCACATATCATGTGTTACTGGGTAAAGCACTCTGTATATATTATATAATAACACACTGTGTGTTACTGGGTATAACACTCCTGTATATATTATATAATAACACGCTGTTTGTTACTGGGTGTAACACTCCTGTATATATTATATAATAACACAACGTGTGTTACGGGGTGCAACACTCGTGTATATATTATATAATAACACACTGTGTGTTACTGGGTATAACACTCCTGTATATATTACATAATCACATAACATGTGTTACTGGGTAAAGCACTCTGTATATATTATATAATAACACACTGTGTGTTACTGGGTATAACACTCCTGTATATATTATATAATAACACACTGTGTGTTACTGGGTATAACACTCTTGTATATATTATATAATAACACAACGTGTGTTACTAGGTATAACACTCCTGTATATATTATATAATAACACACTGTGTTACTGGGTATAACACTCTGTATATACTATATAATAACACACTGTGTGTTACTGGGTATAACACTCCTGTATATATTATATAATAACACAACGTGCGTTACTGGGTATAACACTCCTGTATATATTATATAATAACACACTGTGTTACTGGGTATAACACTCCTGTATATATTATATAATAACACGCTGTGTGTTACTGGGTATAACACTCCTGTATATATTATATAATAACACACTGTGAGTTACTGGGTATAACACTCCTGTATATATTATATAATAACACACTGTGTTACTGGGTATAACACTCCTGTATATATTATATAATAATACACTGTGTGTTACTGTGTATAACACTCCTGTATATATTATATAATAACACACTGTGTGTTACTGGTTATAACACTCCTGTATATATTATATAATACCACACTGCGTGTGTATTGTATCGGGTTAATCACATAGGGTTAATTTTGATATTCCCGTATTTACAGTGTGTTTTCTGCTTCATGCCTCGTATAATGTTGTTGATGCAGAGAGAGAGAGAGAGACCTTGATGTGCACACCATCTTGTTTATCGGTCGATCGGCGCCTCGAGGTCTCATGCTTTGTGGAAGAATAGCTGGGGCCTTACAGATTAGGAGTTGGCCATAAGCCACATGCACCCATGTTTGTTCAATAGTATAAAGGAACAGAACTGTCCAGTAGCTCTTTGAACTTCACCTTGGACCGTGATTCGCGAGTGGTGCTGGGACCCCCAAGGCTCCTGACCAGCCGTCGTTGTGGAGTTCCCGATGGGCCGAAGGCTGTGAGCTTTGTTGCATCTATTCATACTTCTCTTTTCTTCGTAAACTGTATTATGTTCCTTTTCTCTCAGTAAATGGTGTTTTATCTTTACTGCATTTGTCTTCTCTCTTATTTAACATTCATCCAGAACCTGAACCTGGGTCTATTACTATCGATCCAAAACATTTTGGCGTAGTCGGCAGGATCTGGTAAATGTTTAAGAGAAAAGACAAGAAGCAGTCTCCTCCTGCAGGAGAGAAGTATAGAATACCAGGGTGGAGCACGAGGGATGAGGGTTTTGGCTCTCTTGCCAAGGTACTAGCCCGGTTTGGACCCCCGCAACATTGGGATACACCGTTATTGGAACAGAGCAAAGATAGAACCGTACCTCACGCGGTACTGTCTCTCCTGGAAGAAGTGGGCTTCCCACAGGAGAAAAATAGTCTCCCACAAATGGGATGGATTTTGTTGACAGCATTTAGGATGATGTGTAAACAACTTAAGGAAAGTGAGGCAGAAAACCTACAGTTAAAAACAGCTGTTAAGGTTTTGGAAAGTCAAAACTCGACTCTGCACAAGAATGGGCGGATAAAATCAATGAACAATCAGAAGCTTTAATATGCCGTCTGGCGACAGTACTAAATAAAAATAAAGTCAGACGATGGAAATGACAGATAGATCGGTCACAGATACGTGCGTTGGGAGCTGGACCCACTTGGGATCCGGCTCGCTGGGACGGAGACATCTGGTGCTCCTCTGACCCAGAATATGATGGACAGATGTAGAGGGGGGGCATCGGGAGGAAACTAAAGACCCCATACGCTCCGGGCATGGAAGCTGGACCGCTTATGACAAATAAGATGAAACAGCAAGATGGGGAACAGCCGGTAACCACTAGCGGGGTGCGTGACTTCACCACCAGTGAGTTACAAGAAATAGGGTCTCGATTTCGCCAAAAACCCCGGGAATCATTGTCAGAATGGCTAACCCGGATTTGGGACCAGGGAGCATCAGGCGTAATACTTAACCCCGAAGAGTTAACAAAAATGGGGACTATGACTACGGACCACCATATCACAGCAGTAGTACAGAATGTCCAGGGCACAGGTTCGCTATGGGACATGGTTACTATAGGGGTCCGGCAAAAATATCCCTCTGCCGTTGATTGGGAAGGGGAGGTAAAACCTTGGAATACTATGGCGGAGGGTGCAATACAGTTGTACAACATGGCAACACAGGGAGGATTATATCACCAACCATATGGGGGGCCAGATCAGGAGCTCTTTACGGCAGGAATGCAGAGCAGGCTGATGAAGAGTGGCCCTCCTATGATGAGGGGTGTGCTACTCACATTATTGGGACCAGCCCAAGGGCAGCGGGTGGGGTATGCTTGCCTATTGTTAGGACAGTTAGAGGATGCAGAAGATAGTGTGCGAGAGTCGAGAACGGCTAATGTAGAGGGGGATCGGGACCAGCGACAAGGTTCGACCTCTGGGAAAGGTACAGGGTCAGGAAAGATTAAAAAAAAGAATTACACGGAGGGACATGTTCGCGGCTTTACTGAAGGCAGGGGTCCCCAAGGAAAAATTGATGGAATCCCAACAGGAGCGATGTGGAAGCAACACTGCGTCCCGGGAACAGGGAAGGGTAAAAGGAGGGAGGTAAGGGAGACTAAGTCGGATAGCGATAAGTCTGCGGATGCGGAGAAACCGCCTCCCGCTAGCCTATACCCCAATGTAGAAGAGCTGTGGAAGGCTAGTAATCCCCTCGACTAGGCGTGTGACTGGAATCCAGGAGTACTCTCCGTTCGAACCACATCAACCCAAGCTCCCGGGGACCTGAGGCCACACATTCCGATACATTGGTGGGTGGGGAGGTGGGGGGGGATCATACAAAGAGATGTTGCTTTACTAGACACAGGGGCAGAAGTTACTATTATCCATGGAAATCCTAGGAAACACACAGGGACCCGTATGATGATTAATGGGTTCGGAGGGGCAGAAACGCCCGCTGTGCGAACAACTATCAGAATGACGTTGGGAAATGGGCCCCGCGCTGGGTAACGGTCTTAATATCGGCAGTTAAGGAATATATTATTGGGATGGACCTTTTAAAGGGAACCACACACAATACCCCGTTCGGGCGATTCTCATTCGGGATACGGGCGATCACTGTGATTGCAGGGGAAGCAAAGTGGGAACCAGTGGTAATACCACGGCCATCGCGTATAGTGACTATGAAACAGTACCGAATACCTGGGGGACACAAAGAAATAGGGGAAACCATACAAGGGCTCTTGGAGGCGGGTATCATTAGACATGCAGTGTCCCCCTACAATAGCCCTGTTTGGCCTGTGCAGAAACCCGATAAAAGTTGCAGGATGACTGTGGACTACCGACAACTGAACAAATTTTCCCACTCCCCTGGCAACTGCTGTCCCAGATGTAGTAACTATAACAGAGCGGCTGTCTGAAGAAGGTGCGGAGTGGTATGCGGTGATCGACCTGGCCAATGCCTTTTTCTCCATTCCAATAGCGGAAGAATCCCAGGACCAGTTTGCATTCACTTGGGAAGGGAGGCAATACACGTTTAAATGCCTACCTCAAGGTTACCTACATAGCCCTACCCTATGCCACGGATTGGTGGCCCGGGACCTGGACATGTGCACGTTGGCTCCTAATGTCTCACTGGCACACTACATCGATGATATACTAATAAGGGGTCCCACCAAGGCAGTGGTGTCAGAAGCCCTAGCTACTTTAGTCCAACACATGCGAGACAGGGGCTGGGAGATAAATCCGAAGAAGGTGCAGGGCCCTAGCCAGACTGTCCAGTTTCTGGGGATCCAATAGTCTCGGAGTGAGCGCATCATACCCGAGCCTGTGAAGAATAAAATTCAAAAAATGGCCACCCCCACGAATAAAACTGAGACACACGGTTTGTGGGACTACTGGGTTACTGGAGGAGACACATACCTCACCTCACGATGTTATTAAAACCGCTGTATGCCGTAACACGAAAAAAAGCCCACTTCGAATGGGGAAAGGAACAGGTGGCTTTTGATGCAGCCAAAGAAGCCGTAACTCAAGCTTTACCCCTAGCCCGGCGAGTGTCTGGGCAGCCTGTTGAGCTCCAGGTATCCGTTACCAATGATACTGCAGTATGGAGTTTGTGGCAGGTTCCACATGGCTCTCGTGTACCGTTAGGGTCTGGTCTAGAAAATTGACAGATGCTGCTACTCGTTACACTCCATTTGAGAAACAATTATTAGCATGTTATTGGGCCCTAACAGAAACAGAAGGACAGACAGGGGATGACAAAGTCAGTTTAAGCCCAGACCTACCCATATTATCCTGGGTTCTCTCAGAAAATGAGACACACAAGGTCGGGCGAGAGCAGCAAAGCTCCATAGTGCGCTGGAAATGGTATATCGCAGACAGAGCAAGTAAAGGGAAAGAAGGAATCACCCGACTACATGAGCATGTGGCTGAATACCCACAAACAGCTGAGAGTGAACTTACGCAGTCGTCTGTCAGTTTAACCAAAGAGTCACCGATCTCCTGGGGCGTGTCTTTTGAACAGTGAACACCTGAAGAGCGTAGCCATGCCTGGTTCACAGATGGCTCAGCGGTCTGGCGAAACAGCCTTCGGTGATGGTGAGCCCCTGCCTTCAGTCCAAACACCCAGACAATTGTGCATGACGAGGGCGTGGGAGGCTCCAGCCAGCTAGCAGAACTAGCAGCTGTAGTCCTTGCGTTAGGAGAGGAACAGCAACAAGTACACATATATACTGACTCATGGGCAGTAGCCAATGGCATGGCGAGCTGGAGGCGAAACCAGCATGAACATAACTGGCAAATAACTGGGAAAGACTTGTGGGGAAAGCACCTGTGGGAACAAATATGGTCCAAAGCCCAGAAGATGAAAATAACTGTATATCATGTGGACGCTCACATGAAAAACACTTCAAAGATCTCTGAATATAATAACACCGTTGATAATATAGCCCGGGTACGGGCTGTCAAAGAGGCGGAAGAGGAAGAATATGGCATAGGCCAGTGGGCCCACCACAAATCTGGACATTTGGTTATTCAGGGTACGATACAATGGGCACAAAATAGGGGGATACATTTGATTACGGACGGTGTTAAACAGATCATAAACACCTGTGAAATTTGTCAAAAGGTGAAGCATTTCCCCGACAACGACAACCCGGTGCCCATATTAAGAGAGGGACTCAACCAGCACAAATATGGCAAGTTGATTATGTAGGACCTTTACCATTGCAACAACGGTTCCAATATTTGCTCACTGCTGTTGATACCTATTCTGGACTTTTGATAGCTTATCCAGTGACTAAAGCGAATCAACAAAGTACGATTAAGGGACTGGAGAATTTAATCACATACTCCGGTGAGCCAGCAGAAGTATAGTCCGATAATGGATCGTACTTCACAGGTCAAACAGTACAACAGTGGGCGGTAGACAACGGGATCTATTGGATGTTCCACATACCTTACTATCCGCAAGTTGCAGGGTTAATAGAACGCATGAGTGGACTACTTAAGCAACAGATTAAAATATTAACTCCCACTAACATATTGCAAGGGTGGTTAAAGGTCTTATCACAAGCAGTGCACAATCTGAATCACCGACCATTGCGGGGGGAGCTCCCATAAGTCACATGTTAGGCAAAGTTAGTGTCCCTACTATTGAAAAAGGAAATCAGACTCAGGACACAGTTTGTGAAGGAGGAAAAGTGTGGGTGCAGTACCCCGAGAAACCCTTACAAGCAGGGGAAATCTTAGTGAAAGGAGAAGGAAACACTTATTGGGTGCTCCTGACTGGTCAAGATATTCCTCTCTGTGTTGACAAGGGTAAATTGACTAAACAGGGCTGAATTAATATACTTATGCTTCCTCCCACAGGAATTCTGCCCAAAATGGCGACTTACCAACTCTTGCTGGCCAGTCTCTGTGTCTCGTTATCTGTGAGTGTGCTACTTCGATCCTCAAACACAGCATGGGATGGCTGTATAGGGTGGCGGTTAGCTAATACTGATCGTACGCAAGACAATTTTACCTGTCCTTCCAGGCAAGCCTGCACTATAGGACACTGAAGCGTGCGGGTACTGGGGAGGCCCAGGGCAGGTGCTATTAACAGTCAGCACGGGGGCCAACATCACGTTATCAATCAAGTGGCAAAAAGATATGACAATGATATGCAATGTGCACTCCAATGTGATGTTATTGCACAATGTCACATGGTTAAGGAGTTGGGCCCGCAGCATTACGTCAAGCAATGGCACTATGTCAGGCGAAATTAAGTTAAATGTGTCTCTATGGTATGGATGTACAAATGCCTCCGTAATCACTGGTAGGGTAATTATGGGCCTCTTTTGGTCAATGCGTGTAGTTAAACATTCTCAGAGCCCCATGGATCATTTGCAACAACTACACTCTACATGTACACCTGTGCTTACACCCCACCCATATTAAATCTCACACTACACGTCCGGTATGGGGACAAGCCGTCTGACACTTGTAATATAACAACAATTAAAGCTAATCTGAAAACGTCAGTGAGACAAAGGCGTGATATATTAGCCACAATATTAGGAGGCGTAGGAACAGGAATAGGAGCATTAAACTCTATGGATATCGAGACCTTACAAAACAAAATACAAAAGGTGGGGAGACTCACTGGAGATGCAATTCGATTGCGAAATGCATGGGACAGAGGTCTCACAGGACAGATGTTTTCTAGTTGGCTGTCAGACGTAATGCGATGGGAACACAGATAAAACTACTCAAGAGATTGGGAGTGTCACCAGGCGACAACAAGAATTAGGTCATTACACACAATGCATGTTTGAAGAAGTAACTCGACAGCTATTAAGGGCCGAGTTAGAACGTATTGCCATGTCAGGGCATGCAAATAGTTGGAGCAAAATATTCCACTTCAGCAATAGAAATCTAGGGGTAAAACCTGATATTCAACATACACATTGTGATGACCAGGGGTGTAACTTTATTATGGGAATAGTCAATATCACAAAAACCAACATTTGGTGCCAGTTTATAGTGCTTCCCCACCTGTCTGGCCAAAATCTGTGGGTACCCGAGTTCAAGGGTGGATGGATTTGTCATGTATCTTACATTATTATATATAACTGTATCCTAACATGCTATACATGACTGTAATAAGATATGACCTGTAACCACCAGCATACCTTACCACCAGGGGTGCACTTGCAAGAGACAGGTATATAAGGACAGGTGTCAGGCAAGTGCAGCATTCCAGAGCTGTGAAATAAAGGTGCAGGTCCAGAGTGACCTTGACTTCACTACATGCCTCGTGTGAATCTGTACTGAGTGGACAGGACTTTACAGGACTGGTACGATTTCTTTGGTATAGGTCCTTAGTGTGGTGTCGACCCTTGTGAGTTTTGGTCTGTCTCTCTTATGCGGCCACAATTGTTCAAATTGTTGAGCGCCCATGAGAGATTGACTCGCTCCCGTATCCAGCTCCATGTTGACAGATATCCCGTTGAGTAGGACTCTCATCATTATAGGAGGCGTCCTGTTGTAGGAGCAGTGGCCATTGATCGTGTTGACCCGCTGTACATCGGTGTCCTGGCTACTGTCCCCACCATCTTCTGGTCCGCTTTCTGACCCATCCGATTTGTATACCAGCCGAGCTGCCGTTTTTTTGCACATGTGGGCCAAATGCCCTGTATATTCACAATTTCTGCAAACAGCCTGCTGAAATCGACATCCCCTTGACGAGTGCCCACCCCCACACCTCCAGCACAGACCTGTTCTATTGTTTAAAGTGTTCCCAAAGAATGAGCTGCGTCTGGCTGATCTCTCTTGAGCTTCTCTCAGTTTGTAGTTAATTGCTCGCATTGTGGGTTGATGAGGTGTGAACGGCCGTTCCTGTGGCCCTTGATGACTTCTGCCTGCTGTCGAGAACCTGTTCTCCCGGTTTTATCTGTGTGTGGGGGTAGCAGCTTGTTTAGTGCTGTGAACTTCTTGTTCCAATATTTCGTTAGTTGTCGTACCTGCATTGTAAATCAACCTCGTTTCTTCTTCCCCTACCAAGAATGTCTGTGCAACCAGTGCTGCTGCCTCTAAGGTCAGGTTCTTGGTCTCTATGAGCTTTCGGAATATGCCTGCGTGGCTTATTCCTTCAATGAAAAAGTCTCTCAGCATTTCTCTCCTCAGTTCATCGGAGAACTCACATAAACTAGCCAACCTCCGAAGTTCCGCCACGAAGTCGGGTATGCTCTGGCCCACACAGCGTCTGTAGTTGTAGAACCTGTGTCTGGCCATGTGTAGGCTGCTCGCTGGCTTCAGGTGGTCTCTTACCAGTGTGCTCAATTCTTCAAACGACTTGCTTGCTGGTTTCTCGGGTGCCAACAGATCCTTCATTAAAGCGTATGTTTTCGAACCACAGCTGGTCAAGAGATGGGCTCTTCTCTTGTCTGCCTTATCGTCGCCTAACCAGTCTTTGGTTACAAAGCTTTGCTTCCCCCAGTTAGTGTTTCTCTCTCTCTCTCTCTCCCAGTTAGTGTTTCTCTCTCTCTCTCTCTCTCTCTCCCAGTTAGTGTTTCTCTCTCTCTCTCTCTCTCTTTCTCTCCCCGTTAGTGTTTCTCTCTCTCTCCCCGTTAGTGTTTCTCTCTCTCTCTCCCCGTTAGTGTTCCTCTCTCTCTCTCTCTCTCCCCCCCAGTTAGTGTTTCTCTCTCTCTCTCTCTCTCTCCCAGTTAGTGTTTCTCTCTCACTCTCCCCCAGTTAGTATTTTTCTCTCTCTCTCTCCCAGTTAGTGTTTCTCTCTCTCTCCCCCAGTTAGTGTCTCTCTCTCTCTCTCTCTCTCTATCCCAGTTAGTGTTTCTCTCTCTCTCACTCTCCCCCAGTTAGTGTTTCTCTCTCTCTCTCTCTCTCCCCCAGTTAGTGTTTCTCTCTCTCTCTCCCCCCCAGTTAGTGTTTCTCTCTCTCTCTCTCTCTCTCTCTCTCCCAGTTAGTGTTTCTCTCTCTCTCTCTCTCTCTCCCCCAGTTAGTGTTTCTCTCTCTCTCTCTCTCTCCCCCCCAGTTAGTGTTTCTCTCTCTCTCTCTCTCTCTCCCAGTTAGTGTTTCTCTCTCTCTCTCTCTCTCTCTCCCCCAGTTAGTGTTTCTCTCTGTGGTGTATGTAGCACACAAATCACTGACTCCACACGGTCTGGTGTAAGTCTAACTGCTGTGACCTTCGTCCTTTATTGTTCAGCTCCAGAGTGCCTCCCAGGTGTGGTGGTCATCCTTATATAGTCCTTGTTACAGGTACTACCAGGGTTTCCCACTGCAGCGCCCTCTGTGGTGTGGCATAGTACTTACATTACATTTAAGGTACTGGGACGATACACACATCATTACATAACATCACCTTCCCCCCCCACCTGGACGCAGGACAACGATACACACATCATTACATAACATCACACTTGTCCAACGGAAGGCAGGTGGGCATAGACAGTGCGTTAGTATGGTACATATTATTTGGTACATTAACTGGTTATTGACTGGTAGCGGAACCTTGATTTCCTTGTTAGCCGTTATCATTAATTGTACTTCATACATTATTTTACACAAATACAGTGGCCATTCAGCATAAAAAAAGAAATTCTTATTATAAATTCACTATCCCACATTAACATAGCTTATTTTAGACTCGCTCTGCCAATCAGAAGTCCTTTGTGGGGACCACCTCTTTGTAAGGCCCTTTTAAGACTCCCGGGTGCATTTCCTCTTTAAGGCACCATCTTTGATGCAGGAGGATTCCACGAGGCTTCTCCTTGGGCGCCGCCATCTTTGATGCTCTGCAGCTCCGACACGATGCCGCCGCCATCTACTTCTCCGCCGCTCCGGATGCCCTCCGCCGCCGCAGCCTCCGCTGCCACCTGACTAGCCGCGTCCCCCGCGGCCTCCGTAGCGGCCTCCCCTGCGGCTGCCATGGCCGCCGACCTCCAGCTGCTGCCGCCGCCCGACACTACCAGCTCCTCGGCGGGGCCCTTCCGAACCGCCGGCCCCTGGATCCCTCAGCGCCCCTCCCCCACTAGGCCCTTCTGTGCAGGGCTGCTCGTCTGTGGGGGCTGGGGCTGCAGGGCCTCTGGGGCCTGAGGTCCGGGCCTGGGGCTTGCCTGTGGGGGCTGGGGCTGCAGGGTCTCTGGGGCCTGAGGTCCGGGCCTGGGGCTCGTCTGTGGGGGCTGGGGCTGCAGGGTCTCTGGGGCCTGAGGTCCGGGCCTGGGGCTCGTCTGTGGGGGCTGGGGCTGCAGGGTCTCTGGGGCCTGAGGTCCGGGCCTGGGGCTTGCCTGTGGGGGCTGGGGCTGCAGGGTCTCTGTGTGAGGCCCGGGCCTGGGGCTTGCCTGTGGGGGCTGGGGCTGCAGGGTCTCTGGGGCCTGAGGTCCGGGCCTGGGGCTTGCCTGTGGGGGCTGGGGCTGCAGGGTCTCTGTGTGAGGCCCGGGCCTGGGGCTTGCCTGTGGGGGCTGGGGCTGCAGGGTCTCTGGGGCCTGAGGTCCGGGCCTGGGGCTCGTCTGTGGGGGCTGGGGCTGCAGGGTCTCTGTGTGAGGCCCGGGCCTGGGGCTTGCCTGTGGGGGCTGGGGCTGCAGGGTCTCTGTGTCAGGCCCGGGCCTGGAGCTTGCCTGTGGGGGCTGGGGCTGCAGGGACTCTGTGTGAGGCCCGGGCCTGGGGCTTGCCTGTGGGGGCTGGGGCTGCAGGGTCTCTGTGTGAGGCCCGGGCCTGGAGCTTGCCTGTGGGGGCTGGGGCTGCAGGGCCTCTGGGGCCTGAGGTCCGGGCCTGGGGCTTGCCTGTGGGGGCTGGGGCTGCAGGCTCTCTGTGTGAGGCCCGGGCCTGGGGCTTGCCTGTGGGGATTGAGGCTGCAGGGTCTCTGTGTGAGGTCAGGGCCTGGGGTTTGTCTGTGGGGGCTGGGGCTGCAGGGTCTCTGGGGCCTGAGGTCCGGGCCTGAGACTTGCCTGTGGGGATTGAGGCTGCAGGGTCTCTGTGTGAGGTCCGGGCCTGGGACTTGCCTGTGGGGATTGAGGCTGCAGGGTCTCTGTGTGAGGCCCGGGCCTGGGGCTTGCCTGTGGGGATTGAGGCTGCAGGGTCTCTGTGTGAGGCCCGGGCCTGGGACTTGCCTGTGGGGATTGAGGCTGCAGGGTCTCTGTGTGAGGCCCGGGCCTGGGACTTGCCTGTGGGGGCTGGGGCTGCAGGGTCTCTGGGGCCTGAGGTCCGGGCCTGGGGCTTGCCTGTGGGGGCTGGGGCTGCAGGGTCTCTGGGGCCTGAGGTCCGGGCCTGGGGCTCGTCTGTGGGGGCTGGGGCTGCAGGGTCTCTGTGTGAGGCCCGGGCCTGGGGCTTGCCTGTGGGGGCTGGGGCTGCAGGGTCTCTGTGTGAGGCCCGGGCCTGGAGCTTGCCTGTGGGGGCTGGGGCTGCAGGGTCTCTGTGTGAGGCCCGGGCCTGGGGCTTGCCTGTGGGGGCTGGGGCTGCAGGGTCTCTGTGTGAGGCCCGGGCCTGGAGCTTGCCTGTGGGGGCTGGGGCTGCAGGGCCTCTGGGGCCTGAGGTCCGGGCCTGGGGCTTGCCTGTGGGGGCTGGGGCTGCAGGCTCTCTGTGTGAGGCCCGGGCCTGGGGCTTGCCTGTGGGGATTGAGGCTCCAGGGTCTCTGTGTGAGGTCAGGGCCTGGGGCTTGTCTGTGGGGGCTGGGGCTGCAGGGTCTCTGGGGCCTGAGGTCCGGGCCTGAGACTTGCCTGTGGGGATTGAGGCTGCAGGGTCTCTGTGTGAGGTCCGGGCCTGGGACTTGCCTGTGGGGATTGAGGCTGCAGGGTCTCTGTGTGAGGTCCGGGCCTGGGACTTGCCTGTGGGGGGGCTGGGGCTGCAGGATCTCTGTGTGAGGCCCGGGCCTGGGACTTGCCTGTGGGGGGGCTGGGGCTGCAGGGTCTCTGTGTGAGGCCCGGGCCTGGGACTTGCTTGTGGGGATTGAGGCTGAAGGGTCTCTGTGTGAGGCCCGGGCCTGGGGCTTGCCTGTGGAGATTGAGGCTGCAGGGTCTCTGTGTGAGGCCCGGGCCTGGGACTTGCCTGTGGGGATTGAGGCTGCAGGGTCTCTGTGTGAGGCCCGGGCCTGGGACTTGCCTGTGGGGGCTGGGGCTGCAGGGTCTCTGGGGCCTGAGGCCCGGGCCTGAGACTTGCCTGTGGTTGGAGTGAGGCTGCAGGGTCTCTGTGTGAGGCCCGGGCCTGGGACTTGCCTGTGGGGGCTGGGGCTGCAGGGTCTCTGGGGCCTGAGGTCCGGGCCTGAGACTTGCCTGTGGTTGGAGTGAGGATGCAGCTCCAGCTCGGTCGGCGCTGCTCTCTGGGAACCCGGGACACGGCAGCACCCCGGGGAGCAGCAGCCTGTGGAGGAATGAAGTCTTCCCAGCTCCCATGGACCGTCCCCATCCACCTCCGGCCGAGGAGTGTCGGCCCATCGCCTGCAATGACCCACAGAGGTAAAGCGTGCGCCTCGTCCCCGTGGGATACCTGCACCATCGCTCTGCCAAGAACAGGTATCAGTTCCCTGGTGTAGGTACACAGCTTCGCCGTGACCGGGACCAGCTTGGGTCGTGCAGCTGGGTTAATCCACAGTTTATCAAAAGTTCTCCGACTCATCAACGACGGACCCGAGCCCGTGTCCACTTCCATACTCACTGGGACTCCGTCGATTTTTACTTCACTTATCACTGGGGGCGAATCATCGGTACACGTATATAGTCCAAGCACCTCATCATCTTCTACCTGCTCCTCGCTGAACAGTGGATCATCCCCCATCTCCTCAGCCACACGGTGAGTCCGATTTCTTTTACACATACGCTGAAGGTGGCCTTTAACGTGGCAGGTATTGCACGTATACTCTGCAAACCTGCACCGGTGAGCCCCATGGCTTCCTCCACAGCGCCAGCATGGTGCTGCTTGATTGGCCCCCCTCAGCGGACTCTGAGTTCCAGGACCCTGAGGTCCGTGCTCTCTGCCCCGGGCAGAGCCACGTTCTGCAGTTTTGTCCGTGGTAGGTGCTATCCTGTGGACAGTGCCTGCCGGGTTCGAGACTGTGTGGATCATTTGCTTGGTGCTGCAAGTCGAGGTCATATGTGCCCGGCTGATGGCGATGGCCTTTGTCAGAGTGACTGTGGGTTCCGTGGCCAGCAGCTTGTGAAGGAGGCCCTCGTGGCCAATCCCCATAACGAAAACGTCCCGCAAAGCCTCGTCAAGGTTTGCCCCAAAATCACACGGCGCCCCGAGTCTCCTGAGGTCCGCAGCATATTTGGTGACATCCTAGCCCTCAGATCTGCAGTGATGGTAAAATTTGTATCTGGCCGTGACGATGCTCTCCTTCGGTTTCAACTGGTCACGAATGAGTTCAGTCAGCTCCTCGTATGACTTGTCCCTGGCGCTCCCGGGTGCCAGCAAATCCCTGACGAGACAGTAAACCTCATCTCCACAACTGGAGAGCAATATCGCCTTACGCTTATCTCTCATTGCGTATGTGTCCTCCGTCAGGTCATTTGCTGTGAAGTAGTACTCGAGCCTTTCCGTAAAGGCCTCCCAATCATTGCCCACGGTAAAATCCTTTAGCGAGCCCAGAGTAGCCATGGTTGCGTGGAGTTCGTCCGCTTCCTCGTCGCCAATGTGGTGTATGTAGCACACAAATCACTGACTCCACACGGTCTGGTGTAAGTCTAACTGCTGTGACCTTCATCCTTTATTGTTCAGCTCCAGAGTGCCTCTCAGGTGTGGTAGTCAGCCTTATATAGTCCTTGTTACAGGTACTACCAGGGTTTCCCACCGCAGTGCCCTCTGTGGTGTGGCATAGTACTTATAATACATTTAAGGTACTGGGACAATACACACATCATGAAATAACACTCTCTCTCTCCCAGTTAGTGTTTCTCTCTCTCTCTCTCTCTCTCTCTCCCCCAGTTAGTGTTTCTCTCTCTCTCTCTCTCTCTCTCCCCCAGTTAGTGTTTCTCTCTCTCTCTCCCAGTTACTGTTTCTCTCTCTTTCTCTTCCCCAGTTAGTGTTTCTCTCTCTCTCTCCCAGTTAGTGTTTCTCTCTCTCTCTCTCTCTCTCTCTCCCCCAGTTAGTGTTTCTCTCTCTCTATCTCGCCCAGTTAGTGTTTCTCTCTCTCTCTCTCTCTCTCCCAGTTAGTGTTTCTTTCTCTCTCTCTCTCTCTCTCCCCCAGTTAGTGTTTCTCTCTCTCTATCTCTCCCAGTTAGTGATTCTCTCTCTCTCCCTCTCTCTCCCCCAGTTAGTGTTTCTCTTTCTCTCTGCCCCAGGTAGTGTCTCTCTCTCTCTCTCTCTCTCTCTCTCCCCCAGTTAGTGTTTCTCTCTCTCTCTCTCTCCCAGTTAGTGATTCTCTCTCTCTCTCTCTCTCTCTCCCCCAGTTAGTGTTTCTCTCTCTCTCTCCCCCAGTTAGTGTTTCTCTCTCTCTCTCCCAGTTAGTGTTTCTCTCTCTTTCTCTTCCCCAGTTAGTGTTTCTCTCTCTCTCTCTCTCTCTCTCTCTCTCCCAGTTAGTGTTTCTCTCTCTCTCTCTCCCCAGTTAGTGTTTCTCTCTCTCTCTCTCTCCCAGTTAGTGTTTCTTTCTCTCTCTCTCTCTCTCCCTCTCCCCAGTTAGTGTCTCTCTCTCTCTCTCTCTCTCTCCCAGTTAGTGTTTCTTTCTCTCTCTCTCTCTCTCTATCTCCCAGTTAGTGTCTCTCTCTCTCTCTCCCCCAGTTAGTGTTTCTTTCTCTCTCTCTCTCTCTCGCTCTCCCAGTTAGTGTTTCTTTCTCTCTCTTTCGCTCTCTCTCTCAGTTAGTGTTTCTCTCTCTCTCTCCCCCAGTTAGAAACAAAGAAACATAGAAACATAGAAAATAGGTGCAGGAGTAGGCCATTCAGCCCTTCTAGCCTGCACCGCCATTCAATGAGTTCATGGCTGAACATGCAACTTCAGTACCCCCTTCCTGCTTTCTCGCCATACCCCTTGATCCCCCGAGTAGTAAGGACTTCATCGAACTCCCTTTTGAATATATTTAGTGAATTGGTCTCAACTACTTTCTGTGGTAGAGAATTCCACAGGTTCACCACTCTCTGGGTGAAGAAGTTTCTCCTCATCTCGGTCCTAAATGGCTTACCCCTTATCCTTAGACTGTGTCCCCTGGTTCTGGACTTCCCCAACATTGGGAACATTCTTCCTGCATCTAACCTGTCTAAACCCGTCAGAATTTTAAACGTTTCTATGAGGTCCCCTCTCATTCTTCTGAACTCCAGTGAATACAAGCCCTGTTGATCCAGTCTTTCTTGATAGGTCAGTCCCACCATCCCGGGAATCAGTCTGGTGAATCTTCGCTGCACTCCCTCAATAGCAAGAATGTCCTTCCTCAAGTTAGGAGACCAAAACTGTACACAATACTCCAGGTGTGGCCTCACCAAGGCCCTGTACAACTGTAGCAACACCTCGCTGCCCCTGTACTCAAATCCCCTCGCTATGAAGGCCAACATGCCATTTGCTTTCTTAACCGCCTGCTGTACCTGCATGCCAACCTTCAATCACTGACTTAGTGTCATCCGCAAATTTGGAGATACTACATTTAATCCCCTCATCTAAATCATTAATGTACAATGTAAACAGCTGGGGCCCCAGCACAGAACCTTGCGGTACCCCACTAGTCACTGCCTGCCATTCTGAAAAGTCCCCATTTACTCCTACTCTTTGCTTCCTGTCTGACAACCAGTTCTCAATCCATGTCAGTACACTACCCCCAATCCCATGTGCTTTAACTTTGCACATTAATCTCTTGTGTGGGACCTTGTCGAAAGCCTTCTGAAAGTCCAAATATACCACATCAACTGGTTCTCCCTTGTCCACTTTACTGGAAACATCCTCAAAAAATTCCAGAAGATTTGTCAAGCATGATTTCCCTTTCACAAATCCATGCTGACTTGGACCTATCATGTCACCTTTTTCCAAATGCGCTGCTATGACATCCTTAATAATTGATTCCATCATTTTACCCACTACTGAGGTCAGGCTGACCGGTCTATAATTCCCTGCTTTCTCTCTCCCTCCTTTTTTAAAAAGTGGGGTTACATTGGCTACCCTCCACTCGATAGGAACTGATCCAGAGACAATGGAATGTTGGAAAATGACTGTCAATGCATCCGCTATTTCCAAGGCCACCTCCTTAAGTACTCTGGGATGCAGTCCATCAGGCCCTGGGGATTTATCGGCCTTCAATCCCATCAATTTCCCCCACACAATTTCCCGACTAATAAAGATTTCCCTCAGTTCCTCCTCCTTACTAGACCCTCTGACCCCTTTTATATCCGGAAGGTTGTTTGTGTCCTCCTTAGTGAATACCGAACCAAAGTACTTGTTCAATTGGTCTGCCATTTCTTTGTTCCCTGTTATGACTTCCCCTGATTCTAACTGCAGGGGACCTACGTTTGTCTTTACTAACCTTTTTCTCTTTACATATCTACAGAAACTTTTGCAATCCGCCTTAATGTTCCCTGCAAGCTTCTTCTCGTACTCTATTTTCCCTACCCTAATCAAACCCTTTGTCCTCCTCTGCTGAGTTCTAAATTTCTCCCAGTCTCCGGGTTCACTGCTATTTCTGGACAATTTGTATGCCACTTCCTTGGCTTTAATACTATCCCTGATTTCCCTAGATAACCATGGTTGAGCCACCTTCCCTTTTTTATTTTTACGCCAGACAGGAATGTACAATTGTTGTAGTTCATCCATGCGGTCTCTAAATGTCTGCCATTGTCCATCCACAGTCAACCCCTTAAGTATCATTCGCCAATCTATCCTAGCCAATTCACGCCTCATACCTTCAAAGTTACCCTTCTTTAAGTTCTGGACCATGGTCTCTGAATTAACTGTTTCATTCTCCATCCTAATGCAGAATTCCACCATATTATGGTCACTCATCCCCAAGGGGCCTCGCACAACGAGATTGCTAATTAATCCTCTCTCATTACACAACACCCAGTCTAAGATGGTCTCCCCCCTTGTTGGTTCCTCGACATATTGGTCTAGAAAACCATCCTTTATGCACTCCAGGAAATCCTCCTCCACCGTATTGCTTCCAGTTTGGCTAGCCCAATCTATGTGCATAGTAAAGTCACCCATTATAACTGCTGCACCTTTATTGCATGCACCCCTAATTTCCTGTTTGATGCCCTCCCCAACATCACTACTACTGTTTGGAGGTCTGTATACAACTCCCACTAACGTTTTTTGCCCTTTGGTGTTCTGCAGCTCTACCCATATAGATTCCACATCATCCAAGCTAATGTCCTTCCTAACTATTGCATTAATCTCCTCTTTAACCAGCAATGTTACCCCACCTCCTTTTCCTTTTATTCTATCCTTCCTGAATGTTGAATACCCCTGGATGTTGAGTTCCCAGCCCTGATCATCCTGGAGCCACGTCTCTGTAATCCCAATCACATCATATTTGTTAACATCTATTTGCACAGTTAATTCATCCACCTTATTACGGATACTCCTTGCATTAAGACACAAAGCCTTCAGGCTTGTTTTTTTAACACCCTTTGTCCTTTTAGAATTTTGCTGTACAGTGGCCCTTTTTGTTCTTTGTCTTGGGTTTCTCTGCCCTCCACTTTTCCTCATCTCTTTTCTGTCTTTTGCTTTTGCCTCCCTTTTGTTTCCCTCTGTCTCCCTGCATTGGTTCCCATCCCCCTGCCATATTAGTTTAACTCCTCCCCAACAGCACTAGCAAACACTCCCCCTCGGACATTGGTTCCGGTCCTGGCCAGGTGCAGACCGTCTGGTTTGTACTGGTCCCACCTCCCCCAGAACCGGTTCCAATGCCCCAGGAATTTGAACCCTCCCTGCTGCACCACTGCTCAAGCCACGTATTCATCTGCGCTATCCTGCGATTCCTACTCTGACTAGCACGTGGCACTGGTAGCAATCCCGAGATTACTACTTTTGAGGTCGTCCTTTTCAATTTAGCTCCTAGCTCCTTAAATTCGCCTCGAAGGACCTCATCCCTTTTTTTACCTATGTCGTTGGTACCAATGTGCACCATGACAACTGGCTGTTCACCCTCCCTTTTCCCTCTCTCTCTCTCTCTCTCTTTCTCCCCCAGTTAGTGTTTCCCTCTCTCTCTCTCTCTCTCTCTCCCAGTTAGTGTTTCTCTCTCTCTCTCCCAGTTAGTATTTCTCTCTCTCTCTCTCTCCCCCAGTTATTGTTTCTCTCTCACTCTCTCCCTCTCTCCCAGTGAGAGTTTCTCTCTCTCTCCCTCAGTTAGTGTTTCTCTCTCTCTCTCTCTCTCTCTCTCTCCCAGTTAGTGTTTCTCTCTCTCTCTCTCTCTCTCCCCCAGTTAGTGTTTCTCTCTCTCTCTCTCTCTCTCTCTCTCCCAGTTAGTGTTTCTCTCTCTCTCTCTCTCTCTCTCTCTCTCTCCCAGTTAGTGTTTCTCTCTCTCTCTCCCCCAGTTAGTGTTTCTCTCTCTCTCAGTGTTTCTCTCTCTCTCTCTCTGTGTTTCTCTCTCTCTCACTCTCTCTCTCCCAGTTAATGTTTCTCTCTCTCTATCTCTCTCTCCCAGTTAGTGTTTCTCTCTCTCTCTCCCAGTTAGTGTTTCTGTCTCTCTATCCGCCAGTTAGTGTTTCTCTCTCTCTCTCTCTCTCCCAGTTAGTGTTTCTCTCTCTCTCTCCCAGTTAGTATTTCTCTCTCTCTCTCTCTCTCTCTACCCCAGTTATTGTTTCTCTCTCACTCTCTCCCTCTCTCCCAGTGAGAGTTTCTCTCTCTCTCCCTCAGTTAGTGTTTCTCTCTCTCTCTCTCTCTCTCTCTCTCCCAGTTAGTGTTTCTCTTTCTCTCTCTCTCTCACCCCCAGTTAGTGTTTCTCTCTCTCTCTCTCTCTCTCTCTCTCTCTCTCCCAGTTAGTGTTTCTCTCTCTCTCTCTCTCTCTCCCAGTTAGTGTTTCTCTCTCTCTCCCCCAGTTAGTGTTTCTCTCTCTCTCTCTCTCTCTCTCCCCCAGTTAGTGTTTCTCTCTCTCTCTCTCTCTCTCCCAGTTAGTGTTTTTCTCTCTCTCTCCCCCCCAGTTAGTGTTTCCCTCTCTCTCTCTCTCTATCCCATTTAGTGTTTCTCTCTCTCCCAGTTAGTGTTTCTCTCTCTCTCTCGCCCCCAGTTAGTGTTTCTCTCTCTCTCTCTCTCCCAGTTAGTGTTTCTCTCTCTCTCTCTCCCAGATAGTATTTCTCTCTCTCTCTCTCTCCCCCAGTTAGTGTTTCTCTCTCTCTCTCTCTCTCTCTCACTCCCAGTTAGAGTTTCCCTCTCTCTCTCCCCCAGTTATTGTTTCTCTCTCACTCTCTCCCTCTCTCCCAGTGAGAGTTTCTCTCTCTCTCCCTCAGTTAGTGTTTCTCTCTCTCTCTCTCTCTCTCTCTCCCAGTTAGTGTTTCTCTCTCTCTCCCCCAGTTAGTGTTTCTCTCTCTCTCTCTCTCTCTCTCTCTCCCAGTTAGTGTTTCTCTCTCTCTCTCTCTCTCTCTCTCCCAGTTAGTGTTTCTCTCTCTCTCTCCCCCAGTTAGTGTTTCTCTCTCTCTCTCTCTCTCTCTCTCAGTGTTTCTCTCTCTCTCTCTCTGTGTTTCTCTCTCTCTCACTCTCTCTCTCCCAGTTAATGTTTCTCTCACTCTATCTCTCTCTCCCAGTTAGTGTTTCTCTCTCTCTCTCCCAGTTAGTGTTTCTCTCTCTCTATCCGCCAGTTAGTGTTTCTCTCTCTCTCTCTCTCTCCCAGTTAGTGTTTCTCTCTCTCTCTCCCAGTTAGTATTTTTCTCTCTCTCTCTCTCTCTCCCAGTTAGTGTTTCTCTCTCTCTCTCTCTCTCCCAGTTAGTGTTTCTCTCTCTCTCCCCCAGTTAGTGTTTCTCTCTCTCTCTCTCTCTCTCTCCCCCAGTTAGTGTTTCTCTTTCTCTCTGCCCCAGGTAGTGTCTCTCTCTCTCTCTCTCTCTCTTTCCCCCAGTTAGTGTTTCTCTCTCTCTCTCTCTCCCAGTTAGTGATTCTCTCTCTCTCTCTCTCTCCCCCAGTTAGTGTTTATCTCTCTCTCTTTCTCTCTCCGCCAGTTAGTGTTTCTCTCTCTCTCTCCCAGTTCGTGTTTCTCTCTCTTTCTCTTCCCCAGTTAGTGTTTCTCTCTCTCTCTCTCTCTCTCTCTCTCCCAGTTAGTGTTTCTCTCTCTCTCTCTCCCCAGTTAGTGTTTCTCTCTCTCTCTCTCTCCCAGTTAGTGTTTCTTTCTCTCTCTCTCTCTCTCCCTCTCCCCAGTTAGTGTCTCTCTCTCTCTCCCTCTCTCTCCCAGTTAGTGTTTCTTTCTCTCTCTCTCTCTCTCTATCTCCCAGTTAGTGTTTCTCTCTCTCTCTCCCCCAGTTAGTGTTTCTTTCTCTCTCTCTCTCTCTCGCTCTCCCAGTTAGTGTTTCTTTCTCTCTCTTTCGCTCTCTCTCTCAGTTAGTGTTTCTCTCTCTCTCTCCCCCAGTTAGAAACAAAGAAACATAGAAACATAGAAAATAGGTGCAGGAGTAGGCCATTCAGCCCTTCTAGCCTGCACCGCCATTCAATGAGTTCATGGCTGAACATGCAACTTCAGTACCCCCTTCCTGCTTTCTCGCCATACCCCTTGATCCCCCGAGTAGTAAGGACTTCATCGAACTCCCTTTTGAATATATTTAGTGAATTGGTCTCAACTACTTTCTGTGGTAGAGAATTCCACAGGTTCACCACTCTCTGGGTGAAGAAGTTTCTCCTCATCTCGGTCCTAAATGGCTTACCCCTTATCCTTAGACTGTGTCCCCTGGTTCTGGACTTCCCCAACATTGGGAACATTCTTCCTGCATCTAACCTGTCTAAACCCGTCAGAATTTTAAACGTTTCTATGAGGTCCCCTCTCATTCTTCTGAACTCCAGTGAATACAAGCCCTGTTGATCCAGTCTTTCTTGATAGGTCAGTCCCACCATCCCGGGAATCAGTCTGGTGAATCTTCGCTGCACTCCCTCAATAGCAAGAATGTCCTTCCTCAAGTTAGGAGACCAAAACTGTACACAATACTCCAGGTGTGGCCTCACCAAGGCCCTGTACAACTGTAGCAACACCTCGCTGCCCCTGTACTCAAATCCCCTCGCTATGAAGGCCAACATGCCATTTGCTTTCTTAACCGCCTGCTGTACCTGCATGCCAACCTTCAATCACTGACTTAGTGTCATCCGCAAATTTGGAGATACTACATTTAATCCCCTCATCTAAATCATTAATGTACAATGTAAACAGCTGGGGCCCCAGCACAGAACCTTGCGGTACCCCACTAGTCACTGCCTGCCATTCTGAAAAGTCCCCATTTACTCCTACTCTTTGCTTCCTGTCTGACAACCAGTTCTCAATCCATGTCAGTACACTACCCCCAATCCCATGTGCTTTAACTTTGCACATTAATCTCTTGTGTGGGACCTTGTCGAAAGCCTTCTGAAAGTCCAAATATACCACATCAACTGGTTCTCCCTTGTCCACTTTACTGGAAACATCCTCAAAAAATTCCAGAAGATTTGTCAAGCATGATTTCCCTTTCACAAATCCATGCTGACTTGGACCTATCATGTCACCTTTTTCCAAATGCGCTGCTATGACATCCTTAATAATTGATTCCATCATTTTACCCACTACTGAGGTCAGGCTGACCGGTCTATAATTCCCTGCTTTCTCTCTCCCTCCTTTTTTAAAAAGTGGGGTTACATTGGCTACCCTCCACTCGATAGGAACTGATCCAGAGACAATGGAATGTTGGAAAATGACTGTCAATGCATCCGCTATTTCCAAGGCCACCTCCTTAAGTACTCTGGGATGCAGTCCATCAGGCCCTGGGGATTTATCGGCCTTCAATCCCATCAATTTCCCCCACACAATTTCCCGACTAATAAAGATTTCCCTCAGTTCCTCCTCCTTACTAGACCCTCTGACCCCTTTTATATCCGGAAGGTTGTTTGTGTCCTCCTTAGTGAATACCGAACCAAAGTACTTGTTCAATTGGTCTGCCATTTCTTTGTTCCCTGTTATGACTTCCCCTGATTCTAACTGCAGGGGACCTACGTTTGTCTTTACTAACCTTTTTCTCTTTACATATCTACAGAAACTTTTGCAATCCGCCTTAATGTTCCCTGCAAGCTTCTTCTCGTACTCTATTTTCCCTGCCCTAATCAAACCCTTTGTCCTCCTCTGCTGAGTTCTAAATTTCTCCCAGTCTCCGGGTTCACTGCTATTTCTGGACAATTTGTATGCCACTTCCTTGGCTTTAATACTATCCCTGATTTCCCTAGATAACCATGGTTGAGCCACCTTCCCTTTTTTATTTTTACGCCAGACAGGAATGTACAATTGTTGTAGTTCATCCATGCGGTCTCTAAATGTCTGCCATTGTCCATCCACAGTCAACCCCTTAAGTATCATTCGCCAATCTATCCTAGCCAATTCACGCCTCATACCTTCAAAGTTACCCTTCTTTAAGTTCTGGACCATGGTCTCTGAATTAACTGTTTCATTCTCCATCCTAATGCAGAATTCCACCATATTATGGTCACTCATCCCCAAGGGGCCTCGCACAACGAGATTGCTAATTAATCCTCTCTCATTACACAACACCCAGTCTAAGATGGTCTCCCCCCTTGTTGGTTCCTCGACATATTGGTCTAGAAAACCATCCTTTATGCACTCCAGGAAATCCTCCTCCACCGTATTGCTTCCAGTTTGGCTAGCCCAATCTATGTGCATAGTAAAGTCACCCATTATAACTGCTGCACCTTTATTGCATGCACCCCTAATTTCCTGTTTGATGCCCTCCCCAACATCACTACTACTGTTTGGAGGTCTGTATACAACTCCCACTAACGTTTTTTGCCCTTTGGTGTTCTGCAGCTCTACCCATATAGATTCCACATCATCCAAGCTAATGTCCTTCCTAACTATTGCATTAATCTCCTCTTTAACCAGCAATGTTACCCCACCTCCTTTTCCTTTTATTCTATCCTTCCTGAATGTTGAATACCCCTGGATGTTGAGTTCCCAGCCCTGATCATCCTGGAGCCACGTCTCTGTAATCCCAATCACATCATATTTGTTAACATCTATTTGCACAGTTAATTCATCCACCTTATTACGGATACTCCTTGCATTAAGACACAAAGCCTTCAGGCTTGTTTTTTTAACACCCTTTGTCCTTTTAGAATTTTGCTGTACAGTGGCCCTTTTTGTTCTTTGTCTTGGGTTTCTCTGCCCTCCACTTTTCCTCATCTCTTTTCTGTCTTTTGCTTTTGCCTCCTTTTTGTTTCCCTCTGTCTCCCTGCATTGGTTCCCATCCCCCTGCCATATTAGTTTAACTCCTCCCCAACAGCACTAGCAAACACTCCCCCTCGGACATTGGTTCCGGTCCTGGCCAGGTGCAGACCGTCTGGTTTGTACTGGTCCCACCTCCCCCAGAACCGGTTCCAATGCCCCAGGAATTTGAACCCTCCCTGCTGCACCACTGCTCAAGCCACGTATTCATCTGCGCTATCCTGCGATTCCTACTCTGACTAGCACGTGGCACTGGTAGCAATCCCGAGATTACTACTTTTGAGGTCGTCCTTTTCAATTTAGCTCCTAGCTCCTTAAATTCGCCTCGAAGGACCTCATGCCTTTTTTTACCTATGTCGTTGGTACCAATGTGCACCATGACAACTGGCTGTTCACCCTCCCTTTTCCCTCTCTCTCTCTCTCTCTCTTTCTCCCCCAGTTAGTGTTTCCCTCTCTCTCTCTCTCTCTCTCCCAGTTAGTGTTTCTCTCTCTCTCTCCCAGTTAGTATTTCTCTCTCTCTCTCTCTCCCCCAGTTATTGTTTCTCTCTCACTCTCTCCCTCTCTCCCAGTGAGAGTTTCTCTCTCTCTCCCTCAGTTAGTGTTTCTCTCTCTCTCTCTCTCTCTCTCTCTCCCAGTTAGTGTTTCTCTCTCTCTCTCTCTCTCTCCCCCAGTTAGTGTTTCTCTCTCTCTCTCTCTCTCTCTCTCTCCCAGTTAGTGTTTCTCTCTCTCTCTCTCTCTCTCTCTCTCTCTCCCAGTTAGTGTTTCTCTCTCTCTCTCCCCCAGTTAGTGTTTCTCTCTCTCTCAGTGTTTCTCTCTCTCTCTCTCTGTGTTTCTCTCTCTCTCACTCTCTCTCTCCCAGTTAATGTTTCTCTCTCTCTATCTCTCTCTCCCAGTTAGTGTTTCTCTCTCTCTCTCCCAGTTAGTGTTTCTGTCTCTCTATCCGCCAGTTAGTGTTTCTCTCTCTCTCTCTCTCTCCCAGTTAGTGTTTCTCTCTCTCTCTCCCAGTTAGTATTTCTCTCTCTCTCTCTCTCTCTCTACCCCAGTTATTGTTTCTCTCTCACTCTCTCCCTCTCTCCCAGTGAGAGTTTCTCTCTCTCTCCCTCAGTTAGTGTTTCTCTCTCTCTCTCTCTCTCTCTCCCAGTTAGTGTTTCTCTTTCTCTCTCTCTCTCACCCCCAGTTAGTGTTTCTCTCTCTCTCTCTCTCTCTCTCTCTCTCTCTCCCAGTTAGTGTTTCTCTCTCTCTCTCTCTCTCTCCCAGTTAGTGTTTCTCTCTCTCTCCCCCAGTTAGTGTTTCTCTCTCTCTCTCTCTCTCTCTCCCCCAGTTAGTGTTTCTCTCTCTCTCTCTCTCTCTCCCAGTTAGTGTTTTTCTCTCTCTCTCCCCCCCAGTTAGTGTTTCCCTCTCTCTCTCTCTCTATCCCATTTAGTGTTTCTCTCTCTCCCAGTTAGTGTTTCTCTCTCTCTCTCTCTCGCCCCCAGTTAGTGTTTCTCTCTCTCTCTCTCTCTCTCCCAGTTAGTGTTTCTCTCTCTCTCTCTCCCAGATAGTATTTCTCTCTCTCTCTCTCTCCCCCAGTTAGTGTTTCTCTCTCTCTCTCTCTCTCTCTCTCACTCCCAGTTAGAGTTTCCCTCTCTCTCTCCCCCAGTTATTGTTTCTCTCTCACTCTCTCCCTCTCTCCCAGTGAGAGTTTCTCTCTCTCTCCCTCAGTTAGTGTTTCTCTCTCTCTCTCTCTCTCTCTCTCCCAGTTAGTGTTTCTCTCTCTCTCCCCCAGTTAGTGTTTCTCTCTCTCTCTCTCTCTCTCTCTCTCTCTCTCCCAGTTAGTGTTTCTCTCTCTCTCTCTCTCTCTCTCTCCCAGTTAGTGTTTCTCTCTCTCTCTCCCCCAGTTAGTGTTTCTCTCTCTCTCTCTCTCTCTCTCTCAGTGTTTCTCTCTCTCTCTCTCTGTGTTTCTCTCTCTCTCACTCTCTCTCTCCCAGTTAATGTTTCTCTCACTCTATCTCTCTCTCCCAGTTAGTGTTTCTCTCTCTCTCTCCCAGTTAGTGTTTCTCTCTCTCTATCCGCCAGTTAGTGTTTCTCTCTCTCTCTCTCTCTCCCAGTTAGTGTTTCTCTCTCTCTCTCCCAGTTAGTATTTTTCTCTCTCTCTCTCTCTCTCCCAGTTAGTGTTTCTCTCTCTCTCTCTCTCTCCCAGTTAGTGTTTCTCTCTCTCTCCCCCAGTTAGTGTTTCTCTCTCTCTCTCTCTCTCTCTCCCCCAGTTAGTGTTTCTCTTTCTCTCTGCCCCAGGTAGTGTCTCTCTCTCTCTCTCTCTCTCTTTCCCCCAGTTAGTGTTTCTCTCTCTCTCTCTCTCCCAGTTAGTGATTCTCTCTCTCTCTCTCTCTCCCCCAGTTAGTGTTTATCTCTCTCTCTTTCTCTCTCCGCCAGTTAGTGTTTCTCTCTCTCTCTCCCAGTTCGTGTTTCTCTCTCTTTCTCTTCCCCAGTTAGTGTTTCTCTCTCTCTCTCTCTCTCTCTCTCTCTCTCTCCCAGTTAGTGTTTCTCTCTCTCTCTCTCCCCAGTTAGTGTTTCTCTCTCTCTCTCTCTCCCAGTTAGTGTTTCTTTCTCTCTCTCTCTCTCTCCCTCTCCCCAGTTAGTGTCTCTCTCTCTCTCCCTCTCTCTCCCAGTTAGTGTTTCTTTCTCTCTCTCTCTCTCTCTATCTCCCAGTTAGTGTTTCTCTCTCTCTCTCCCCCAGTTAGTGTTTCTTTCTCTCTCTCTCTCTCTCGCTCTCCCAGTTAGTGTTTCTTTCTCTCTCTTTCGCTCTCTCTCTCAGTTAGTGTTTCTCTCTCTCTCTCCCCCAGTTAGAAACAAAGAAACATAGAAACATAGAAAATAGGTGCAGGAGTAGGCCATTCAGCCCTTCTAGCCTGCACCGCCATTCAATGAGTTCATGGCTGAACATGCAACTTCAGTACCCCCTTCCTGCTTTCTCGCCATACCCCTTGATCCCCCGAGTAGTAAGGACTTCATCGAACTCCCTTTTGAATATATTTAGTGAATTGGTCTCAACTACTTTCTGTGGTAGAGAATTCCACAGGTTCACCACTCTCTGGGTGAAGAAGTTTCTCCTCATCTCGGTCCTAAATGGCTTACCCCTTATCCTTAGACTGTGTCCCCTGGTTCTGGACTTCCCCAACATTGGGAACATTCTTCCTGCATCTAACCTGTCTAAACCCGTCAGAATTTTAAACGTTTCTATGAGGTCCCCTCTCATTCTTCTGAACTCCAGTGAATACAAGCCCTGTTGATCCAGTCTTTCTTGATAGGTCAGTCCCACCATCCCGGGAATCAGTCTGGTGAATCTTCGCTGCACTCCCTCAATAGCAAGAATGTCCTTCCTCAAGTTAGGAGACCAAAACTGTACACAATACTCCAGGTGTGGCCTCACCAAGGCCCTGTACAACTGTAGCAACACCTCGCTGCCCCTGTACTCAAATCCCCTCGCTATGAAGGCCAACATGCCATTTGCTTTCTTAACCGCCTGCTGTACCTGCATGCCAACCTTCAATCACTGACTTAGTGTCATCCGCAAATTTGGAGATACTACATTTAATCCCCTCATCTAAATCATTAATGTACAATGTAAACAGCTGGGGCCCCAGCACAGAACCTTGCGGTACCCCACTAGTCACTGCCTGCCATTCTGAAAAGTCCCCATTTACTCCTACTCTTTGCTTCCTGTCTGACAACCAGTTCTCAATCCATGTCAGTACACTACCCCCAATCCCATGTGCTTTAACTTTGCACATTAATCTCTTGTGTGGGACCTTGTCGAAAGCCTTCTGAAAGTCCAAATATACCACATCAACTGGTTCTCCCTTGTCCACTTTACTGGAAACATCCTCAAAAAATTCCAGAAGATTTGTCAAGCATGATTTCCCTTTCACAAATCCATGCTGACTTGGACCTATCATGTCACCTTTTTCCAAATGCGCTGCTATGACATCCTTAATAATTGATTCCATCATTTTACCCACTACTGAGGTCAGGCTGACCGGTCTATAATTCCCTGCTTTCTCTCTCCCTCCTTTTTTAAAAAGTGGGGTTACATTGGCTACCCTCCACTCGATAGGAACTGATCCAGAGACAATGGAATGTTGGAAAATGACTGTCAATGCATCCGCTATTTCCAAGGCCACCTCCTTAAGTACTCTGGGATGCAGTCCATCAGGCCCTGGGGATTTATCGGCCTTCAATCCCATCAATTTCCCCCACACAATTTCCCGACTAATAAAGATTTCCCTCAGTTCCTCCTCCTTACTAGACCCTCTGACCCCTTTTATATCCGGAAGGTTGTTTGTGTCCTCCTTAGTGAATACCGAACCAAAGTACTTGTTCAATTGGTCTGCCATTTCTTTGTTCCCTGTTATGACTTCCCCTGATTCTAACTGCAGGGGACCTACGTTTGTCTTTACTAACCTTTTTCTCTTTACATATCTACAGAAACTTTTGCAATCCGCCTTAATGTTCCCTGCAAGCTTCTTCTCGTACTCTATTTTCCCTGCCCTAATCAAACCCTTTGTCCTCCTCTGCTGAGTTCTAAATTTCTCCCAGTCTCCGGGTTCACTGCTATTTCTGGACAATTTGTATGCCACTTCCTTGGCTTTAATACTATCCCTGATTTCCCTAGATAACCATGGTTGAGCCACCTTCCCTTTTTTATTTTTACGCCAGACAGGAATGTACAATTGTTGTAGTTCATCCATGCGGTCTCTAAATGTCTGCCATTGCCCATCCACAGTCAACCCCTTAAGTATCATTC